>NW_005842054.1:1716755-1749947 GCF_000455745.1 Alligator sinensis
CAGCCATAGTGTGAGGAGGAAGAGTAGACAAGGAGAATGGCCTTCCTTGCTTCTGGGCAAGGAAAGGGCTGGCCAGAGAGCAGAGAGCAGGGCTGGGTCTTAAAGATGGCTGCCAGGTGCTGGCAGCTGCAGCCACAGCCTAGTGCTCCCCCCAGTGGTGGCAGGGGCCCATTGCAGAGCTGCAGGAAACTTGGTGCAGATCTTCTTCCTAATCCCGCATGTGTAGATGTCTGCCCAAAAGGGTTTACACCAGATTGGTTTACACCAGAGTAAATTTAGGCTCGATAAAATGCATATGTAGGCATGCCCAGTATTTAGTCGTACAGTTTTAAATTACAAAATTTGAAATGAAAGACTATACCAAAACATTTTCTTTAATAATTGTCAAAACATTTCAATGTTTAAATTTTTTCCCTTTTTCAGCCACAGTTATTTGCTAAATTTGGCAAAGAACTTTGGAAGACACAGTTCAAAGACACAATTGCATAACTCTAGCCTATTGACTGTAAAATCTGTTAAATCAAATCTGGGCTACACATGCTAATATAACTTACCCATCATTGCCTGGCATCACTACAGAGCAGAACTAAGGTAGTTTAGGTTCCTGACCGTGCATTTCCAGCCCTAACACATCTGAAGTTCTTTAAAGCTAAACCTAATCCAGATACCTCATTTCTTTAATGTTTGAATTTAGAATACATATCAATATTTTTGTAGTGAATTTTTTGCCCTTAAATTACTAATTTGTAAGCTCAGCAGGAGCTCTATGTAAACAATTTTTTTTGTCTAGAAAGATATTAATGTATTGTATTTCACAGCTTCTTGGACTTGTATGTTTTATATCCCTATATGTCTTTGGATTTTCCATTATACTTCTGCCCACCAAATTAGTTCCTTCCTGCAGGACAAGTGTAGTACTGTATTTTTAAATGTCCCTGGCTTATTCACTTTTCCCACATACCTGCTTCCCTAGTAATCTCATTTTAAGTATTTCTAGGGGACCCACCACTAACATATTGAACAGCATGTATAGCCATACAATATTTTCATGCCATAAGTTTTAGTATAAAACAAATCTTTGCACTGCAGTTTTCTTCCCTAGTGCTATGATTCACTCAGACCTCCTGTACAGTTCATAGACTTATAAAGCTTCCCCCACTCTCTTTATCACAGCTATAAATCATACTCCAGTGTAGAGGACCTAAAAATGGGTTGTATTTGTAGGTTCACCAAAGAGATAAAGGAAAACACAAGGGGATATAAAAATATGCCTGAAATCTGTACTGTGAATCACTGGTTATGTTTATGAGAAAGACAGAATGGATCTGAAACTAAGTTATTTGCACCACACATATCATGGATATATGAACAGATCATATTCTTCATGAAGATTGGAGGAAAAAGAGATACTAGTATATTCCATTTTTACTCTAACCCTCATTCTGCACCTTACAAGGAACTAAAAAATCTAAAGCCAAGAAAATGCTAGAAAAACAGGTTCATTGTTCCTTTTTCTTTTGTTCTTATTTTTATCTGTCACAATCACACCGTTTAACTTCAGTTTTATCAGAATTGATACTTCGAAATTATTGGATCATTAAAAATATAAGAATGCTTGATTATGTTGAAAATGTCATGGCCTTTGGGAACACAACATAGGAAGCAGATGTTTGTTGATTAAAGTTACAATGTAATTAAACCAATGGGACTAATATCACTTATATGTCATTACTTAAGAAACAGCTGTTCCTCCACTCCCTGCTCCATTGATTGGATCATATATATTTTCCACCCCCACAACACTATATTCTTGTCAGTATAAGTTTTCTCTTTCTAGTAAATTTGCATAGCAGTGTCAAAGTGTTCACTAAAAAATATAATTCTGAATGAGAAGATTGCACACAAGCACTATGTGCATGCAGGTACGTAAAGTTGGCGATGTCCATAAAAAACATGGGGTCATAATAAAGTAGGACTAAACAGGACTTCAAAAGGTCATCTAGTCTACCTGTATGCTCAGTATTTGGAATCAGGTTATATTTTAAAGGAGTTGTGTCAAATTTCTCAAATTCAAAAGTAAACCTATTTTTAAAGTATGTTTAAGTGAATCTACATATGCATTTGATCCAGGATCAGTCTACTTGCAAGTAAACTACTCATGAGTAAATGCTCCCAGGTAGGCATCTACACATGCAGGGATGTGATTTGCTGTTCCTAGCAGCAAACTGCTCCTACGTTCTATGGACCTGCAATGGGCCCTTGCTGCCACAAGGGGGAGCTCAAGGCTCCAGCAGCAGCTGCTAGCAGTTGCCAGCTGTCTTGAAAAGGTAGTCTTGCTCCCTGGCCAGCCACTTCTCTAGCCAAAAGCACTGTGCACACTGCAGGGACAGCACATGGCAACTGTCCCATCACTGCCTATGTCTCCCTGCACCATGGCTGCGATGCCCAATGTCCCACTGTGGCCCTGATGTGCCACTACACTGGCTGCCAGCTGGCCCATGGCCATCTGGGCCCTACTGGCTCTCTCACATGCAGTGACAGCCTGCCCAGCCACACCACACTGTCCCAGGGCCACCGCCACCACACAGCTGTCACCTTGCCCCTGTCCTGCTGGCTGGACCCCGGTAGAAATGCCAATGATGAGCTGCTGAACACCACCGCTGGGGCAACCCTTGCCCTCCTGGGCCTCCAGTCCCAATGCTTCTGGGCCTGGTGTTGTCCAGCAGACCTGGGATGCTGAGGCATGGCTGGAGGCATTCAGGATGACCCAAGCCACCTTCCTGGACCTCCTGGAGAAGCTCTGCCTGCACCTGGAGCAGCAGGACACCCCTCCCCACAGACATCAAGCTGGCCCTCACCATGCTGAAGCTGGCCACGCCCATGAGCCTCTGCTATGTGAGCCATCTCTTTGGTGTGGGCAAGGCCACTGCCAGGTAGGCTGTCCTGAAGTTGTGCATAGTGGAGTTCCATGTCCTGGATTCCTCCAGTGCATCAGGGTCTTGGATGGGACCCACATCCTGGTAACCTGCTCACCCCATGGTGACTGCCCCTACTATAGCTAGAGAGGTTGTCACTCCATTGTGCTCCAGGCTGTCATCAACCACCACTGTGCCTTCACCAATGTGAGCACTGACTGGGCAGGCAGTGCCCATGATACCCACATATTTCAGAACTCTACCCTGCCAGCCCTGGTACAGAGCAGGTGCTTGTACCAGAATTGGGTGGACCCTGCCTACCCAATTCTGCCCTGGCTCATGTGGCCTTACACTGGCAAGCTGCACCCCCATAAGGTCCACTTTAACTGGGCCAGACCTGCACCCTGGTGTTAACACCAGGTTCCTTGGCCTTGGCTCCTATGGTGACATCATGGTATAGTTGACATGCATGTGCTCATGATTATAGGAGTGAAAGTTCCAGAATCTGTAACCAAGTGATCCTCAATGATGTCATGACCCACTTTCAGAAGAAGAGCATGCACAGTTTCCCTTATGTTATATAACATCTTTTGGCAGGAGTTGTAATAAGATTTACCTGAGATACCAAGACTCCTGAATTATCAGTTCATGATTGACATATGATTGATGGCATGATTTGGTCTGTGATTGCATATGACTGACAAGAGTGAGGTGATCTTATGGTATAAAAGGTGAGTGTGCACCAAAGGGTATGTGTCTGAGAGGGACTGTGTATGGCGTGAGTCATGTGCAAGTACCTTGTGAAAGGTATTGAAAGCGCTGAGTTAATCTAGGTCGTGAGTGAGTCTCACCCAAGGAGACAGTAACCTCCACAGAATTTGGCCTAGAGATCCATCTCAAGCTACTGTGAAGAGTGGGTAACATATAGCACCCCCCCCCCCCTTACTAGAGAGGTGCCGAGTACCTGTTGGGAAAGGAATGGAAACTCACACCGGGAAACAGTGAGAGCTGGAGGAGCAGCCTCACTGTGACAGGATCAGTGTCTGTTGTGCTGACACCTTGTGATGACAGTGAAAGAGACAATCTTTTGATCTCTCTATATAATCTGTTTTTATTCTCTGTATATAGTTGGTCTGTTTGTATCATACTGGTTAGATACTGTTGTTGTTTCCTTGTTATTCTTATTTTCATATAGTCTCGTTGTTTAATTTTACTTGTTTCGCTTAATTATTCTGATGCCTGTGGGTGGGGCCAGGCTGTAGTCCAATGCCCATAGGTATAACCCTTTTAAATCCACCACATTTTTAAAGACCTGAAGTGATGTGAAGAAGGTTTAGTAACAACCCTCCATCCTAGATTGTTATCAGAGACAACCCTTTGGGTCTTCACTCATGGAGTGCACCTTCAGTCACCTGAAGGGGTGTTTGTGCACCCTCACCACCCAGCTCAAGTTCACTAAGGACAACATCCCCCGAGTCATCATTGCAGCCTGCATGCTACATAATATCTGTGAGGCCTAGAGGGAGCTGTTTCCCAAGGCATGGGTGGAGAGGGCATAGTGGGCATAGGTCACCTGGTAGTGGGAGCACCAGCTGCAGCGGCAGCAAAAAGGTGACTGCCAGGGACAGGATGGTGTCCAGCACCCAGTAGTCATCCTTCATGGCCTCCACTGTCCTGGCCACAAGTGCATCCTGCTCCTGCAGGGCCTCCATTCACTCACACTCCAGGGCCAGGATCGACCCTCAGAATTCCTGGTCTGCCTGGTCCCATGTGTCCTCGTGGGTGACATCCTCCACCCACCAGGCCTGTGCATCCACCAGACAATCCTCCACAGACATCATCAGCCAGTCCCTGATGAGGGTGTGGTCCTGGGTCCTCCTCCTGCAGAACTGGCACATCTGCAGGCCCCTGGGCATGGGCAGTGGTGAGTCTGAGGCCACATCCTGGCTGCCAACTGAGGGCCTCTCCCTCTTGTGCAGCTGCAGGGTCTGCAGAACCATGAGAAAGAAGCTGTTTGTGAGAGCTTGCAACATTTCTGAGATAAGATGCTTTTACCAGGGACCTGTGCTCTGCCCAGCCTCAGATCAGGGGTTGGACATACACGGGTGCTCAGGGACCATGGTAAGTTAGGCGGGCAGGCCTTAGCTCAGGCAGCCACCAACTAAGTCTCCCATCCCTGCTTACTCCCCTGGGGCTGCTGGGCTGCTGGGTGCTGACCATAGGCAGCCTGCCTCCCCAACCCTGTTTTGAGGCTGAGACAGGCCAGGATCCTGGCAGCACCTGCTGTTGCAGCTGCAGGCCCTGCTGCCCAACCTTCTCCTCCTGCAGGTCAGGCACTCTCCTGTGCTGCTGTCAAGTCTACAGTGCCCAGAGTTGGAGGGTGTGGGGCTCCCAGAAGACTGGGATGAGGAGCTGCCCATGCCCCAACCCTCCCTGCAGGAGGCTTCTCCAGGAAGGTGCCCCAGGACCAGGTCCCCCTGTGCCAGCACCATGTCCTGAGCATGCTCCTCCTACATGTGTCCTGGGTGCTGTATGAGGAGCTGTTTGCATGGACCAAAGGGTATCCTACCCACTACTCCCTGCTGCTGCTGATTGCAATGGTTCCCAGGTGAACCTGCACACCTGAAACAGGGCCCTGAGCTTCGATGGTGTGGGGGCAAGCCTGAACTGCCCCTCAACCTCTGCCACTGCCTGGAGAGCTATTTTTTGCTGCTCTATGTGTCCCTGTCCCTTGCAACCAAGGACATCACCACTGGTATTGATGCATTCCTTGGCATGTGAGAGGCCCATGCACCTAACTGTGGGGGCACAGGCTGCTCAATAAAGTTTTGTGTTCTCTCCCACTTCCCTGTGTGCTGTGGGGGGAACCCATGGGCCAGGGGACCGTGGTTGACCTTGGCAGGGAACAGGGGCTAGGGCCAGGGCCAGAGGCTGGGGCAGGGAGGGACCTTTCCCCAGTGCAGGGCTTACCATGTGGGTGGGGCTGGTATTTCCAGTGACTCCAGTGGGTTCTGAACTCAGCATGCTGGTGCCAGGGCACCTCCCCCAAGGAGGAGCTGGCACTTCTGGTGGCTGGCGGTGACATGGTTGACTGTGCTTCATCACTGGGACTGAGGCTGAGGAGCTGTTGGGTCAAGCACTGACCCAGGCTTCCAAGCTGCTGGTGGAGGCTGAGGCTGGGGAGCTCACTGGGATGGGCTGATGGTGCCCCCAAGGGCTGCCCCAACAACAAATCACCAAAGGTGCCAGGCCAGAGTGGGGGCTTGGGCAGGCAGCCCATGCTGCAGTACACAACATGGCTGCCACCTGGGTCCTGAGGCACAAGGATCTTAGTCACATGCCACATAAAGGACATGGACTTATGGGCACTCCCTGACCAATGATTGTGCTCAGTGATGGTGACCCACCATGCCTGCAAGGCCTTGACCTTAATGCAACACTGCCACGCTAAACGGTCATGTCCATGCTCCCGCATCCGACCTAGCAGCTGCTCATAGACATGGGCATTGGAATGCCCACCCTGAGCAAACTGCCACTGCACCTCCACCTCATCCCACAGTGCCACAAGGTCACTAGTATCCTCTGTGGACCAGTTGGGGTCCTGGATGGCAGTATGTGGCATGGGTGACAACAAGGCCATGGGGCTCCAACACCAGCTCTCTGAGCCTCTGTGACGCTGTTCCTGCACTGCTGGACCTAGGAAGCTGCCTGCAGCACCCAGCACAGGGGCAAAGCGCAGGTGTAGGAGCTTTGCAGCAAGGTGATGCCCTGCAGCACCTGCAGGCTCTGGGCATGCTGCTGGGGGTCAGTTGTGGGCAGCTGGAGCTAGCCATGGTGACCAGGAGCTGCCTGCATCTGGGCCTGGGTCCTTAAAGGCCTGGCAGGAGCCTGAAGTAGCCTGCAGGCCTGGATGGCATGGACCTGAAAGCTTCATGGCACTGTAGTGCTAGGCAGCAGTACCAGGGTGCAGGCAGCCTGGTAAGGCCTCTGGTAGCTTTCATGTGCCCCAGGGCTCACTATGCCTGCAGGCTTTTAAGGGCCTGGTTCAGGGTCAGGCATAGATCCAGCCCAACATGCTCCCTCCACCAAGAATAAATGTGTTCTCTTCATTCCTGAATGAACCTACGTCTCTTACAGAAACCTGAATAAGTTTGATTGGGTGCACTTCAGGTTTTTTGAATATCTGTATACTTAGCCATAGTTGAATGTCCCCTTATGCTTTAATTATGAAAGACTGAATAAAAGTTATTGATCTACCTTCCTATACTACTCATCTAAACTGTTATCATGTCCCTTCTTCTTTGTATATAGTCTTAATATTTTCAGCCTCTCTTTATACAAGATCTTTCCAAGCTCCTAAATCATTCCTATTGTTCATCCCCAAACATCCTTTATTTCTGCTATAGTCATTTTTGACCTCCTGAAGCTTCCATAGTCTAAGACTTAATGCTACAATGTCTTCTGTTTTTAGAGAGGGTCAAATCTTGGTTCCATTTGGTTTGGGCTAAGACACGTTTCCTCCAGCAGCAAGATAGTAATAAATGCATCTATAATAATTAGTTGTAAATAGAAAATGCTTGGTTAACATCAAATTTTGTGTTGTGATTTTCTGCATACACAGCATTTACACTGAAGTCAGAGAAACTGAACTATCCTAATAGGTTGCTATTCTAATGCAGCGTGAAACCTACTAATATGAAAATTTAGGCATTTCATTTTAATAGCTGGATAATGACATTTTAACACTGAAGTAAAACAATTAAAGGTGACCTTTTGGCTGCTCTCTCTCATTTTTTGACGTATTCTACAAACAAAACTAAAACTAATTTCAGTCTTCCAGATCTTATGGTAATAGTACTTTGTAAATATGTAATGAGAGTTTTACATATATTTTCAAAGTGCTTTCCAAAGAAAATGCACACACCCCACCCCCCACCTAAATTGTTGTTACATTTCATCATCTGAAGCTTGGATAATAAGATCTCAATTTTTATCTCAGAATCTAATCTCCTGCAAACTAACTTGATTCCAGTTGGAATTGTCAAGGGTGCAAAAATGTAAAAATCAAAGAATTATGCACACAGTACTATCACACTCCGAGAGAAGGAGAATGGGGAACATTTTACAAAGCACTTAGGACCCAGTTCACAGAAGTATTTGGGTAGCAAAATATTTTTGTGGATCTGGGACTTAGACTCAGGTTTGGATTCAGATCTTCAATGTATTTAGATATTTAACTGCAATTGATTTCAATGCGATTTGGGTGCCTAAATTCCTTTGAAGATTTGCATCTAAGTCTCTTTTGAAAATTATGGAATCAGGATCTTAGATCCCTGGCAGATATGAAATTAAAGATGAGATGGGATCTGATGTGCACTTCCTGCCATGCCACACATTTATGGCAGGATGCATGATTTCAGGATCCAACATCAGATCTCATCACATTATATTGACATTGTGAAAAGAACCCAGCATCCTGATCCTGGATGCCACTGCACCAGCCAATAGTGAGTTCCCATGGCTGGGAGTCCCAGTCAGCTGACAAGGTCTCCAGCCTCATTGGTGCAGTGGAGCCCTTTACTCTAGCTTTGTTCTGGAGGCTGGGAGCCCTGATTTGCTACTGCTTGCTGCCAAGGGCATGTATCAGAGTCAAGGCTTTGATGCATTCCCAGGCTGGTTGTGGCAGCTGGGTATGGCAGTGGCTCCCAACCCTGGGGACACATTGGACCCTTTATTATGATGGGCCCTCAAGTAGCAATCAGATGATTGGCAATCTCAGCCTGAGGAATGCATGGGAATCAATGGCTCCCATGTGCTCTGGAGGCTCAGTTTGGCCATATGTTCAGTTAATCACATGATAGAAACCAGCCATAAAGATGGTACACATTTTTTATATAATAACTTTTCATCTTATTCCTTGTGTTATAATCCTTATTCCTGCTGTTATAATCCAATATAATTGGACTAACATGTGGCCAGGTAAGTAGTTAAAACAGGATTAACTGGTTAATCGTGTTTTAAGTGTAATATGTGCAAGTCACATCAGTGCTTTTGAATTTTTATAATAATATTTGTTTACAATAATGAGAGACACTGACAACAAGACTCCAGTCTTACCTCTCTTTTCAATAGAAAATTGAAACAAATGGTCAGTCTAATGAACTTTTCAAGCAGTTAGATTCTGCTACACTGATTCCATCGGCCTAGGAAATCCCACAATAACCTTTTTCATTTTCTTACAATTGGCTTCTAGACACAGATTCAATTTTGCAAGGAATCTTCCAGGCCAATTAAATAGTCTCATTATTAACAGTGACTGCACTGTTCTTTTAAGAGAGTGGTTCTCAACCTTTTTAGACTCAGGGAACACTTCAATGAACTCCAAGCATCCCTCCATAACTTTTGTGAATGGAACAGCACCCTATTTTGAAAACTAACTTAATTATTATAGTTCTTACCTCCTCATCAAGGAACTGAGCAGTGGGGGTGGGGGAATGGACAGGCAGGGACTAAACCTGATCCTTCACTTATCTGCTTATCTCCTCACAGCTGGCTTATTTCCTCATAGTTTGGGGCATACTTCAGAGGATGTCATGGCATCCCTGGGTGTCCTAGTACCCTGGTTGAGAATCACTGTTTTAAACCTATGACCCAGAAACTTAAACTAGATCACAAAGCTTTGTTTGGGTTTTTTTAGTCCAAAGTATACAATGAATTAAAAAAGAGAATAAAAACAGATAGAGGGTTAATAGAACTTTAATTCTTGCATCAGAGAGAAGGGACACCACAAACATTAAAGCAGGGACCCCAACACATTGAACATATCTTTAGCCTAAAGGGAAGTGTAATCTAGTCTAGGGAAGTCAAAGTCACCAGAAACGTGCTTTTCAAATACTACAATTTCAGCTCATTAACAACTGACTCATTAACCCACTTTTCCTACTCATATACAGATAATGATATCACTAATATTCTTAACCTTGTACCAGAGAAGAAGAAATATCCAAAACAAGCCAGAAAATTGCATCTGCATCAGGGGCGGGCAATTATATCAGATGGAGGGCCACTTACAAAGTTTTGGAAAGCTGTCAAGGCCCACATGGGTAGCCCTGCCCCTTGACAGGTGCCCCGCCTCCTGGTCACCATCTTGTGACCAGAAGTCCCACCCCCCTTCTGGTGACCTTTGCCACCAGAAGTCCCTCCCCTTGCCCCCAGAAGTACTCCTTTCAGCAAGGGGTTTTGCCATCTCAGAACCAGAAAAATACCAAATTATATTCTAAAAAATTATCATCTACAACATTCATTACTTTGATTTAAAAAAATATTTTTGTCCTGATTTACATGTGTTTGTGTAGTGTATGCAGAGGTGACTGCACAATAGCTTAAAATGAAGTCTTACTCTTGTATATCATGGGAGGTGCATATAGGTTTGTGGGGGGCTGTGAGTATGTGGGATGTGGGTGGGTATGGGGGGAGGGTGGCTGGGGTTTGTGTACGGCAGTGCAAGGGGAGGCATAGGTGCATTTGTATGGAGGGGTGTGTGTGTGGGACTCACCCTATTAAAACACACACACACACACACACACACACACTCTGCCCCTGTGCCTGCGTACACACACACATGCACACACTCTGCCCCATGCCTGTAGACACACACACTCTGCCCCTGCCAACACGCATGTGTACATGCATACGTATCCCTACTGTGCGGGCCGGGTGTGAGCCGGGCCCTTTTTTGTGCTCTGCGCGGGCTGTGGCCAGCAGCCCGGGCACGCTGGGCCGGAGAGAACAGGCGACACGCTAGAATTAGGCACGGACTCGTAATGGTAGATTTAAAGATTGTTTACTTACACGGAAGATGGTTGCGGTGCAGGCTGGAAAACTTGCTTGAGTTGCAGTTACAAACAAAACAACACGAACAATCACGTGGAGTTTGCTAGGCTCCACGGAAACAGAGCTGCGGATGCCCTGGACAAGTGCGCCACCAAAATAGAAACCTCGTAGATACGTCTTAAAAAAAAATTATCGCTCGAAGACTGAAAGAGGTGGGCGGTGGATCAGGTCGCCAAACTCCTCTGAATCTCACACAGGGTTTCTATTACCCTGCCGTGTACCCAGAGTCCCCACGAGATGGATGTGGAGTCCTCTTTGGCTTGGGCGGAAACCGCTCAAGCCTCTTATACGGCTAGCAGGCCAATCGTTAGCCGCCACGTGGGAATAATTTAGAACTAGCCAATAGCGGAGAACAAATTTGCATGCGGGTGGCGGGAACTCCTTTGCACTGTGCATTTCTCTTGCAACTTGAGAAATGCACCCTGCAAAGGAAGCTACAAATTGGCACAAAAGTCTCCCTTGCACCGGGGTTCTCCTCTGCAGCAGGAAACTCCACCGTGCAACGAAGCTGCAATTTAGTGGGAATAATTCTAGTGCCAAAGCACACACAAAATCATACCTTTGGGTTATGACACCTACCAAAATGGTTCCATGCTCCAGGGTCTGGGGATGCAGCTGGGAGCCACAGCCATGGGGTGCTGGAGCAGGGTGGAGGCAGGAAAGCAGGGAACTGGCTAGGGGTGGGTGGAGCTGGGCCACTCAATTCTGCAAGCCTGCTGAGGGCTCTCTCTGGGTCCTACTGCCCCTTGCTCCAGCCAGCTTTGACAGGGAGCTGGGCCAAATAAATATTAATTTACTAAATTTTTTAGGGGCTCCACATGCCAGATAGAATGGCCTGGTGGGCCAGATCTGGCCTGTGGGCCATAATTTGCCCACCCCTGATCTACATGTACAATTAATGTGCAGCAATAAACTCTGGTGCATATTGTGCAGGAGATTATTGCTCTTGAGTGCCACATTTACATGTGCTTCTGGGACAGCAGCACAGTGAGCCCGGGCAGAGCAGCCCTGACTGGCACAGGATCAGGGGAGTCAATCTGCCAGCCCAGAGCTGCTCCAACTCAACTCAGTGTGCTGCAGAGGAGCTGGATGGGGCACAAGGGTGCTTCAGTGCAGGCTTAGCCAGCAGGTAGCCTCCACACTGAAGCACCCTCATGCCCCAGCCAGCTAGGTCAGTATCTACATGTGTGTTGCTGCAGAGTAAAACACTACTATAGGATAGTACTTGTGTTTACATGAACATGTAAACTTGTGTTTACAAGTACTATACTATGGTGGAGTTAATTAGTTTACTCCAACCCAATAGCACTGCACACACAGATGCCGAGATATTTACTGCAGAGCTAATTAGGCAATTCTACAGTTAATATCTCATGTAGATGCACCCAGTGAGATATGTACAGCAGAGACAAGATGGCATTAATTACATTATTGAAGACCCTGTAGAAACATCATCTGGAATACTGTGTCCAATTCTGGTCCCCCCAAGTCCAAGAAGGATGAATTTAAAGTGAAACAAAGATCCTATTTTATAAAAGGGGATTAAAAGAGATTATTTAAACTTGGCCTAGCAGATTGGCAGAGAGGGAACTATTCTCTATAAATACATCGGTAGGAGGCAGGGAACAGGTAAACTCAAAAACCTTGCAAACTATTGGACAATGTTGGCACAAAAATGGCTATAAACAGGTGAAAAATACATTTACAAACTAAAATAAAGTCTTCAGTCAGAGTAATAAGATTCTGGAACAGCCTTTGAACAACTGTAGACAAAGCAAAAAAACCTAGCTACTTTTGAGATAGAGCTTGAACATCAAAAGGAATTTTATACTATGGTGCCTGGAACTGGACTTGATCCAAAAAGTCCTTTCCAGTCTTATGTTCCTAGAGGCATACTGTGGGAAACACTTGAGAAAGTGCCCCTTAATACTTAAAATCCATAAATAAATAAAAAGATCCCAACATGTATTTTCATTCATAATTTGTAAGCCAATTTCATGGTTGTTGAAGATCTGACTTGCAGTTTTTAAAAGCAGGATGTTTGCTTAACCATATAAAAAGGATTTGGAAAGCAACTTAAGGAGAGCAGGGGATATTTTGACATGATGTATGTATATGTTTTCATATACATACATGGTCCCTGTGCCTCAGAATAAAGAGTGCATTTGCCTGTCCATCCATCTACCAATTTTAGAGTTTTATGCTGCAGCCTATCACCATAGTATATCTGTCCTGGGACTGGAAAGCGGTGTTTCAGTGGCTGAATGAGGTGGGACTGGAGTGCATGGCACTCTAGCAGTCCTCCTCAGTGCAATGAGCTCTTGGAAGCCATTTGCAGTTGATAGAGGTTCAAATGTCCTTGAAGGTGTTGTAACTTGTTTTGACTATGCATAGGGTCAGGACAGGAGGACAGAGGGCCTACATGTATTTTCCCTCAACCTCTGCTCTGGCATATCTGACAAATGAGGCCAGCACAAGTAAATGAAAAACACATGAGTAATATGTGCAAGGTGAAAGGTAATATTTAAACCTGTGCAAGAGAATGTATCAAAGAATATTTTCTTTGGGGCCAAACATGGGGTTGTAGAGGTGCAAATGAAGGCAAAATCTGGCACTTGGCTATAGTGTAAATTTTCAGAAGAAATTGCATGCTAACAGTTCATATGTAAACCCTTTGAATTTGCAAGTACAATCTGTACTTGCAGCTCATTAGCTCATACTTTGCACTCTGCCAAATTGCCAATTATAATGCTCAAAAAAAATCTCAGGCAAATTGCAGGAACAATGACACACATAACAATATATTAATGCCAAGTATTATAGTGTCTGTGGTGGCCAGACGAGAGAAAATACAAAATTTAGTGCAGAGAGGTCATGAGTTTGACAGGTTTGACCACAGAACAGAATCTGTTAAACAGCTACCTTGTTCTGTGACTAGCCCCATTAATTTCAAGGGGATGCTCACAGAACAAGGTATTACTCAGTGTGGCAAGAATTGTCCTCAAGAGAAACAGCTGGTATGCTGGGATCACTTCAAGTAAAGCCTTGTTAGAAACAGTCACAGAAGATACGTCCATAATCACAGTGCAGTACTGAATCACATTCAGTTCTGGGAGAATCTATTTTTGAGTGCCCAGCTTGAGACTCCCAAAGCCTGACTTTCAGACACTGTTCAGAGAGCTTGATGGCAGTAGGAATGGCACATTCTGCTGCATATTCTTCCTGAACCCAATGCTGTAAGAAGGTAAGTACCCTCAAGATGGGGATCTAAATACATGTGCAGAAACCGTAGACTCCAGCCTACTCACAATACGCTCACAAAATCCTGCAAAATCCCCACTGACATCAATATTCAGAATACAGCCCTTAAATGTTGTTTAGGTTTGCTTAAAAACCGCAAAGGGGGTTGCAGGAAGGTGTTGGAAGCTTTATGAATGAAATGTTTTCATGCTTCAGTGAAAGCTAACATTTAACATTCCCTTGTAATATTCGCAACCAAAACACAAGAGTATTTTGCTACACAAAGATACAAGACACATTTACACAAACCAGTTTATGTTTCTCCTGAGAGTAGTTCTGTTTCATCTTTGTACAAATTGCTCTTGCAGTCTCATGAGAACAAGAGACCAGATCCTTCATTAGTGTAAATTTGCATATTTCTACTGAACTTAATGAAGCAATACTTATTTACACCCGGCCCAAGAATTTTGACTGCAGGAGTCTGATTCAGCTTCCACTGAAGAACTGAGGAGAACCAGGAAATATTATGCTATGTAAAGCCAAACAGACAGACAAATAAATTCTGGTTCTTGGGAAATATATACATAAATATATATGAAAAGATTTTTTTCCCTCAAATCATTTTAGTCGTCATAAAAATGTTTGGTTAGGGTTAATTTCAAGGGTCTTATGCAAGTTTGGATCAGTTCATATTTTATCCAAATTAATCCAGCTTCCTTTAATATTACAGCTGTGGAACCTTTAATCATGAAAACAATCCCTAATGTGGGTCATTATTGCTGATCCAGCAAAGGCATTCATTTTTGCTTTTCTTAGTGAGAATTTTTTTTTAAAAGTGACCTGATTCTCAGAAGCCCTGAGGTCTTTCAGCTTCCATTAAAGTCAGTTATTTTTAAATAAAAGAGAGAAACAAAAAATTGTAACCAGCATGTCTGAATTTCAGCATTTTCTGTAACAGTAATTTCAAATATATGTTATAAAAGGTTCACCCTGATATTACTGTGGAAAGGAAAAATACTGTGTTTGTGTATTTTTCCCAAGGATATCAGGTATCCAAGGGAGCTGCCAAAATTACAATAACTTTTAATTAGCATAAGCAAGAATATTTTTTAATTATATGCTATAAATTTTAAGCTCATAGATCATTTTGTCAAATGGAGTAACTAAATGCTCTTTCTTCATTATTGTTTCTTATTATTTCCAAAGCAAAAACATTTTACTGCTCCTTTGTGCATGTTGATTCAAAACACATTAATTGATATATGGATATGAAAGATATGAAAGAGGTGGAGAAAAAGAGATGTGTGTTTGAATCTTAGGACATTATATATCCTATGTAAACATTTCTTGCTGCAGTATTTTGCTTAATATCTGTACATTGATCTATGACTGTATTGTCATGAACAAAGTCATGTCAAATGAAGGAACAGAGATAACAAAAATGAAATTGGGTGTGGGTGAAAGTCAGAAAAGGACTCAGTATATTCAAAGATATTGAAGTGCTGATGGGCACTGTGTAAATTTCTCAATAGTAGGTATACCTTGACCAGCATCATCGCTGATTTGTGGCATCTACTAACCTTACAAAGTAGCATAGTCACTGGCTACACGAGGATGCTTCAGTGAGGGCGCTGCTCATGCCTCAGCCAGCTGCTCCACGGCACGTATTGTCCCATCAGAGCAGCCAGCCCAGGGCTGCTCTGACAGAGCTCCATATGCTGCAGAGTGGCTGGCTGGTGCACAATGGTGCTTCAATGTGAGGGCTGCCTGCAGGTTAGTTCAAAGGGCATGGCCAGGAGCAAAAGCTCTGGAGTAATAAGCTCAAGTTTATTCGTGCGTATAAACTCCACAGCTATTCACATGTATTAATTGCACATGTAGATGCATCCAGTATGGATAAGGGGTCTTACGGTGAAATTGGTAAAGACTATTAGGTGCAAAAACATTATTACAATACTATTTAATATCTTTTCCAAGTGCAAACTCAGAGTTTTCCTTAATGGTAAAATAAGCAGACCCAGAGTCATCAACAACAGTTTACCACAGGGCTCTGTTCTGGCACCCAACCCCTTCAACTGGTACACACATGATATTCTCCATACAAAATCAAGAAAATGTTTTCATTCTGTTAATATCACCATCCTAGCACAGGACTCTAATTCTGGTATTATTGAAACTGTACTCAGTAATTATTTGGCAAAGTTAGAAGATTATTTTAATGAATAGTATCTGACAAAATTGCCTTTTTCATCTGATTAATGCACAGGTGAATGCCCAACTAAGAATCAACTTTTGTGGAGAACTGGTCAGCTATGAACCCAACTCCAAAACTGACCACAATGATAAAATGAAACAAAGCTGTGAAGAGGCAGAAGATTGAGATGTGAACAAAATTATGACCAAATATGCCCACGACAGAACAAAATTATTTAGAATAGGAAAATCCTGTCATGCTGAAATAGAAAATATTAAAAGGGAAACTTAAAAAGCACAAAATGGAGAAAATTGTCCAAATGAAGGTGAATCCTCAAGTGAATCATGATAGCCTGATAAAGCCTGCCCAACTACTGAAGCACAAGATGATTCTCAACTCCATAGGTCTAAACCACAATATAAGGAATATGAACAAGCAGATGAGATTTTTAGAATCTGAGGAAGAAGAAAGGTGTCTTAACTTCATACTTCAAAAATATTGAGATTGCCACAGAAGATAATGGCACCAAAGTTTTTTGGAGTATGATGGTATCACAGACTACGCCATGTCACACTGCTTGACCAAGCACCATGGGTTATGGATAAGGCGGCCTGGGTAGTATTAATCATTACTGCTGCCAGCTTACTAGGCAGTGCATCAATATAGAGAAACAAAGAAATAATCTAGCAGTTCACATAGGTGACTATGGTATCATTAGTGTTGTCCAGGAGTTGAATTATATCAGAGGAAACTACCAAGGCTTTAAGAATTCTAGAAATGGAGTGATTCATCCCATCCATTCAAAAAGTTGTTTAGCTACAGATGGTGAGGATTACCCAGAAAGTTGTTTCTTGGTAAGGAAGCAGGTATTGGGTGGCTGTTACTTATCTTCCAGGTTCTGTACAGTGACAAATATGATCTAAACTTGGAGAATATTAATAATGATAGTAATAATAGTAATAGCAAAAGAGGCAAGGATTTCTTACGGTGGTATTTATAATTGGACCTACTGCATAGTTGAAATGGAAAAGACATTCTTCATCAGGCCTGAGTAGTAAAAGCCAGCACAGCGTAGTAAAAAAGTGTTGGAAGAACAGGGGGGAGATAAATTCCCAGGGGTAGAAGACCAAAAATTAGTAGAATAAAAACAGCTGATTACTGGGAGAATAAAGGCTACTACAAGGCAAGTATGTGGGTGAAACTAAACAGTAACTGCGTACCAGAATGAAGTCTCACAGAACGACTATAAAGGACAGAGACAAATGTACACCACGTACACCATTGGGAGCATATTTCTCACAGAGCAACCACTCCCTCTTTGACCTCATTATCCTCATGCTCAAGGGAAATATACCTAACACCTTTAAAAGGTGAACTTGGGAACAAAAATTCACAAGCTAGCTAGACACTAAGGAATTAACACTGATACTGGTTTTATGACACATTATAACCTACCTGCTTCTGAATTCCTCCCACACATGAAAGATGAGAATGCCACCCCCCACCTTTTTTTAATAGACCTTGATCTCCCACTAACAGTTGCTTTCCTTCTGATAATTTTTGGTCTACTATCCCTGGAAATTTCTCTTCCCCCATCTTCCAGCTGTTTTTACTATGCCATGCTGGTTTTTACTTCTCAGGCCTGATGAAGAACGTCTTTCATTCTAAAGCTTGTCTCATTTCATTATAGTTATGCACTTGGTCCAATAAAAAACATATTACCCTAAGAAATCCTTGCCTCTCACATAATTCCTGAACCATCACAGCTACAACAGAACTCTAAAACTGCAATAATAATAATAATTATTATTATTAGCATAATAATAGTCATTTGCACAACTGCACCACCTTCCATTGAAGGATCTCAAAGGACTCTGAAAGCTTCAGCTAATTAAGCCTTAGAGCATCCTACTGATATGCTAATATTATCTTCATTGTATAAAGGGAAACTGAGACAGTCTCAGAATAGTATGGCTGGCTTTCCCAAGGTCAGAAAGGAAGTTTGTTTTTGAGCTGAGAATAGTAAGTTAGAATTAATTTACCTGGACCCTGGCTTTAATGCCTACACTATACTTTCTCTTTCAGTCTACAGACAGCTGATTTCACCCATTTCAATGCTATGACACTTATTTTAAATGTTATGTTGGTTTTAAAGTGAGTTTCAAGGTATTTTCAAATGCTGCAAGATCTAGCTGTATAATAATATGCATGTTTTTCATTTGTTTATTAAACCGAATACCATATCGTTCTTGATATCAGTAAGATGAATAGGGCTCTTTCCTTGATTTATGAATATAGGTTTCTCAATTACTTAAGTTTTGATTAGCTCTGTAATTCATATGTGTATGCACACATCCACATAAGCACATTATATATATTTTAAAGTAACACCACATCTGCTTCTGCTCTTTACAATGAAAGGCTTGTTTGTATGGACAGCTAGACAGCTTTCTGCAGTTTATCATTGAGGAAACTGCAGCTAAATTATACAGCATATAGTTAAAGATGAAAGATTGAAAGAGAATAGAGAATAGGCCAGTAGAAAACCAAAGAAATAACAAAACAGGTCAGATTACATGAAGTCAAAAGTGAAAGAGATCAAAGAATAAAAAGCCAAGTGCTAAAATAAAAGGGATGATGGAAGGTAATTAGGGAAAGTATTCTAACGAAGAGATAATGGTTTGTTACTGGGAAGAGAACTAGAAATAAATGTGTGAGATACAATTAAGTGAATTATAATGAAAACTGAAAAATAATAGAGAGTGATGTAGTGAGAGAGAAACCTGACATATTACCCAAAGGTGAGGCATGAGTCTAGATAAATGACTGGTTATATTATGTTTCTGAATGGATGCTCTAGAATCCATATTTGAGGGTGTGAGGAAAAATTGTGCTGCTGTGAAAATAAATTGAGAAAGAAATGATCAAAGATAGTAGACGAGGGGCAAGATTATTTTGTGAGTCTGTAAAAGAATGTCCAGAGTGTAAAAGCTAACACTTCCATGCAAAGATTTACAAATTCCAGTCCTATAGAACACAAGTCCTTTGAAATCAAGAGATTATTTTGGATTGTCACCAATTCTAGAAGAGTCCCTTTGCTTACATTTAGCAACAGATAGGGGAGTGGAAAATAGAGTTATACTACAGCTGTTATGTGCTGAGTTGCACAGCCCAGACAGTCACTAGCAGTGAATGAAGGTACTATGATCAGTGTCTCAAAACAGTAATGTCATGAGCTGCATGCCCCCAGAGACAAATACTATCCATATAAAGCTTCCTGCCCATCCTAGGGCAAAAGCAAAAGACCAACACTAGTTTTCAACCTTGGATCTCTATGCAGCAGTAAATTATTTCTCATTCTAAGAAATAAATGGAGCTGTGCATTTTTCTTCTAAATAAAGCAGTCTCTCTCACTCTCTATTTTCTATAGAACAATTATTTGTTTATAATACATACATGTATCACCCCATGTCATAACTAATTTGCAGGAGTCTACTTTTTGTAGGTGTCATAGATATATATAGGAGGGTTAATGTTGTAGTTATGAGATGAGTTTAGGACTTGAGAACCACAACTTCAAGTCCCTACTCTGCTACAGACTTACTGTGTAATCTTGGACAAGTGATTTACTCCCTCCACACCTCAGTTCCCTATCAGTAAAATGTGGCTTCACCATGCTGTTGTAGGTATATAAAAATTGTGGCAAATATTAGTATAAAATATTATGGAAGTGGAGTCCACATATATACCCAAGATATGCATGTTTCCAGATGTGAACTTGAAAACTCTTAACCCAGTCTGTCCCGGGATGGGATCCCCCCAGGGATGGCTGTGATGCCCTTAGGGCTCTGTGACCATGCCAATCTTGCCCAATGGACACCTTTTTTCTTCCCTGCCATGTCTTGTTGGTAATTATAATAAATAGGGAGGCTGCCCTCAAGTTTGTGTTTGACATGGCCCTGATGAATTCCACTGAACCCTGTGGGTTCCTAGATCCCTTTTTGGGTCCTGCTCAAAATGGTTGCCTCACAGGACACCCTCAGGCTTATGGGCTGGATGCGTGGCTCCAAAATCACTCCTTTACCATGCCCCAAGCCTCACAGACGGTATTTAAACATTGCCTCTCTGGGGCCTTGCTATAGCTTGGCCTCTTGTCACCACTGGGCTCTCCGCAGTCCTGTCTCAGTGCCCCCACTGGTGCTGGGCTCTCCACAGCCCTGTCTCGGTGCCCCCACTGGTGCTGGGCCAGCTGGAGCTGGGGTCTCCATGCTATGGTGTGCCCTAATGAGGCCTCCTCCTCCCCTAACAGCCTCAGTTCAATCCACCAGTTTATAAACAGCAATCAAAATATAAGCCCCTGAGCTATAACATAATACAAGCAGTTCAGGGTGTGCTCTGTCCCTTTAAAAGAGTCAAACTTCCCGCCAGCACTAAGTGCCTTGTAGGCCAGGGTACCTGGTGAGCTCCTGGAGCCCCATTAGCCCGATATGCAGCATATCAGACAGCCACAGCAACTCTGGGCAATTCTTCCCTGGAGGCTCCTTCCCCTGGCTGCTACCAGAGAACTACCTCCTGCTGGTCTCAGCCCTGGGGTTTATATATGCCCTGGGCCCTGCCTTCTCCCGGTCAGCTGACTGGGTGCAGGTGCAGGCTAATTCCCTTGCTAGCCTGCTGCCATAGTAACCTGCACCTGTGTGGTTTCTGTCTAGCTCTTAGATTTCTAACTCCCTAGGCAGTTTCTGCTCTTGAAGGAGCAGGCACCTTAGTGCCCTGTGACACACTTCCCCTCTTAAGACCCAAACTCACCAAGGTGGGTCTTCACTCTTTGTCACCCTGTATACTTCTCTTTAGGCTTTTCTTGTTCTTTCTTCTGCCACCCGACAACTCTGAAACATGGATGCGGAGGTTTTCAGGTGCCTCCTACTCACTTTTCCCCAACTATGCACCATCTGGGATTTGATGGGAGTTACCCCACCACGGGTAGTCCCTCAACATTAGCCAACCATGGAGGGTGGGATTTCAATTAGTTAAACTTTCCTCCTTCTAGAATCAAGGGAATCCTCCTACACTACCCTCTCTGAGACTTCCCCCCATGCTCACTCTTTTCAATCAGAGCCCTAAAGTAAGATAGCTGAAGCATCCTCTCTCCTCCCAAGAGAGCTCTCCTCTATCTTTTGGGGTGCATTCTCCCCCTCATCTCGGGCTCGGTTCTGTTCAATCATTATGTGCCCTGGTCTTCTTTTCAGGGCAGGTTGTGGGGTTTCTTGCTTCCCTATGGCTCCTTGCAGGTCCATAAGCCTTCCCCAAATCTCCCACTGTATTTCTAATGCTCTCCAGGCATATTCTTCATCCCAACATCCTATATTTCCCTGGCCGGTGGGTCTTCCCCAGCCCCAATATAAATTCTCAGATAGGCCACACCCCTGACTTTTGCTGCAACCAGTTTTCTCAAAGTCCACCATCTAACTTGCCCTGGGAGGTTGCTAATATACACTTGGGGTCTTCTTCCAGGCCTTTACCCCACTTCTTTTTTAAGTATCTTTGGTTCTGAGGAACCCCCTGCTCCCTTAGTTGGGTATGCAGTCTGTGCCTGGGACAGGGTTTGCCTCGGTGTGAGGCTTAGCGGCCCTCCCTCATTGTGAGACTTTAGACCCAGCTCTGTTTTCTCTAAGCCCTCCTTGGTCATCCCCTCCTCCTCATCTCTGGCCCGTTCGCCTGCTTTCTCTTTATGGGCTCAATTAATCCCCTTTTTCTGGGGTCTGTCTCTGACTCACATTGAACTAGGCCTTGAGCCACCTGTGGTCTCTGTCCCCTAGGTTTTGGATGCTTCACGCTCTGTGGGCAGCCTTGGCAAATCAGGCCCCTGGTCTCACTTCTTGTGCTAGACTGCTCCCTCTTCCATGCAGTCACTATGTCTGCCGTATCTGCTTCAGCTGGCTGGACTCAATCTGGCACTGTGAATATTCCTTTGTCATGTCTGCTAATGAGTTCCTCCAGGTTCTGTCTTATTCGGTCCATCTTGACTGTGTGGTGGCTTATCAACTGGCCCCATCTCTGATTCAGGCACCCTATTAATGCAGGTAGGACCTCTTCCTGTATGGTTATAGGATCTACCCCTAAGGATCCCTCCATCATAGCACTCTTCTCTGGCTGCACTGGGCCTGCCTTGTCCCTTGAATTCTCCAGGTTTGAGTATCTGGGTAGCCCTACATATTCTTGAGGCTTCCGGGGCCCTAGCCACATGGCCTCTAGCTGTTTTCCCATCTCCCTTAAGGACTCTTTCAATGCCTCAAACTCGTGGAATTGCTCTTGGCATTCAGCTTTTGCTGTGGCTATGTGTTCTGCCAACTGTGCTCCCAGCGCAAACATCATCTTTCCATTTGTGTCCATAGCCCTTAGTATTTAAGGCTCATGCCCTGCTTCATCCAGCATTGCAATACCTGCTGCGTCTGGCACCGTAATCTCACAGGGATCCTGGACTTTTATAACAGTCTGATCCCTTTTCTCTTGTACTATTTGATTCTCTTTTTCCAGTGCCTAAACTTGTTTTCTTGAAGCTTGCACTTGAAGCTGTAACTGCTCTCTTTCTGTACTCATTACTGCCTCTTTAGCTATGCTGTCTTCTACAAGAGTTTTCAGGGACTGTACCTATTCCCCAAGTTGGTCCTTTTCCACCTCCACTCTGCAGCTGAGTCCGCCACCCATCACACTCCTCCTTCATGGCTTTTGCTTCATTTTCGAGGGACTGCTTTCTGGTCCTGCAACACCTCATAATTCTTCATATATCCTTTCACTTTCTCCATTTCTTTTGAAATCACCTTTCCTGCTTCCTCTGCCTGGGTATGGCTTTCAACCAGCTTGTCTCGTATCTCTTGTGCAAGGTGTTCTGCATGCATGCATCTCTGTTACCAATTCTCCAACTCCTCATGGAACCCTTCTATCTGGTCCTCCTGGCTGTGGAGTTCTTTCTGGAGGACTCTGATAAGGCCCCTTGACACTTCCAGCTTCTGTAGCACATCCTTCTGTTCCACTGTCTGGGCTGTGTGGGCTTCAGGAGACCTTGTCATCCATGCTGTCATCTCCTTCTGCATCTTCTGCAGCTTCTCTTCCTGCTCCCAGCTCTTCTGAGCCTCATTTGCAATGAGCTGTTCAAGTGCTCGAGTCCTCAGCCTCCATAGCTATCAAGCACCTGATTTCTTTGGATCCTCCTTCTTTCTTTCTGGATTGTGCCTGCAGCTCTAAAACAGTGACCTTTGCCTCAGCTTAGTCTTTCTGGGATTTCACCACTCCTAACTCCCACTCTAACCGGGCTGCTTTTTCCTCTAACTCATCCACCTGCAATAACCAGGTGAAGTTCTCTTGTTTCAGACCTTCCATGATCTCTGCCTCAGCTATAACTAACTCTTGGCCTTACTTCTTTTCTGCCCAGGGCTTAAAGGCTTCCCCCTGTACAGTCTCTGGCAGTAGTATTTCCCCCTCAGCTCTGCCTCCAGAGTCTCATTGGAGAACCCATGGATGGAATTTAGGTTAAGGCATACCTTGTACTTTTTCTTTTTGTTTCAGTAATTAACAAACCCTGATAGATTCATAGCTTATATACTGGCACAAGGGGTATCAGGAATTTGTAGAGAATGCAGGCTGCCAATAATAGTGTGTCAAATATATGCAACTAATAAGCACTATCAGTTCCTCAAAAACCAAGGAAACTAGATAGAGGAGGAGAGGCAAAGTTGAGCAGGCAGAAGAAAAGGGTTGTAAAACACCCCTCACTGCAGCTCTGTTATTTATGTTTAGATATATTTTGTATGTGAGTCTGAGTTGGCAATGTAATCCATTTGTCTAAGGCCCAAAAACAACCCTGTAGTACATCAGAGTGGTACTATATAAGGAATGTTTCTTCTTTCATAATGTCACCCATGTACATTGTTAACAATCTAGTGTTACTTTTAAAATTGGTTTCTCATGAACAGAAGTGAATAAACAAAAGAAAGAGTATTCTCCCATTCTTACAATTGGATTTGCCTTGAACCATGCTCAAAGAAAACAGGTAATTGAATTTCTGTTTTTTTAAGTGACTGGGCATCTGGAGAGTTATATTTATAGAACCAGAGAATGCACTATAGAATAAAAAGCACTAGAGAAGTATTATAGTAGACAAAGCAGTGCATCAATAAAAGTTGCACTTGCCAAATTAACCCAACTGTTTTGAATGGAAGATTCCTGATTGTATTATGTCTGATACAAAGAGTTCCTTGCTTTTCAGACTTAAAAATATTTCCCAATGCTCCAAATATTATAAATGTTAATGTTTTGTCTATGGACAAAACATTAACATTTATAATGGAACTTCAGTACCATTACTGTCAGTGTAAAACACCTTCCCAAAACCTTTAATCTTTTGGAATCTATCAGTGACTAAAGGCCTTTGATAGTCTTTCCTTTTGCTTTAAATGTTAAGAGAAAGAATTCAAAATGTTTAACATTATTCTGTTTCTGTATGTTTTACCATGTTTTACCACTTGTCCAGCATTAATCACATCACTCTGATAGCCAATGGCTATTGCGTCTACTTTATTCACATGCGCAGATAATGTCTGTTACTCTGAGGACATGTCTACACGTGCATTTAAGAGTGTGGCTGGGATAGGGTAAATCAACGAATTCTCCCCCTCAGACTTTCCTGCCACACCTTTGTTATTGACAGAATGGGAAAAGATGTTAAGCCCCAAGAGATCATGCAATCAGTCACCCTGCTAGTAAGCAAAATGAAAATTCGTTTTATTAAGCTTCTCTGTTACAATCACAGGCCAAGGCCGCTTTTCTCCCAGTCCGCAGCTTTACTTTCACTTTTCCCACTTGGTTGCAAAGAAAACCAGAGAGTTTAGGTCCTAACCTCTCCTTTTCTTTTCCTTTCTTTTCAGGTCCCCACTTCTTAACTCATTCCCACCAGGAGTTTTCCTCGTTGGACCCACCAGGTAAGTGCTTACAGGTTTTAGAGTCCTTTTCCTTTCGCCAATCCCTTGCCATGGTTTGTTTCACCTGGTGAGTGAGGCTCGGCTATGTCAGTTCTCTCATTTCCGATCTGACCCTTCTTGGTCTGGCCATGCTCTCTCTCATCTCTTGGTTTGCCCCTGGGCATCTGCCACCCCTAAAGTCTAGTAATGCCCCATGCACTCAGACTACCTCAGCACCAACTTTTTAAAGTCATGGTGAACCATTGAGTACATTTCAACTTCCTCTTGACTCTTACAGCTGATCTGCACCTTTCTTTTCCACTTCCAATAATTCTTATTTTTTTACCAGCCTTAAATATCTAGCATATATTATAAAATGGGGCTTCAAATAGTTTGCCCAGCATCCCTCTGTTCCTCCCTCTATCAGCCTGGTGCATATGATTAGTGTGGCCCCAGACTCCATGTGGTGGAGACGGACCAGGAGGCCCTGCATCTAGCCTGCTTATACATTTTTGGAGGATCTAAGGACTCATGACAAGAACACCTGGTTCCAGTCATGAGTGGGAGGCTAATTATCACATGTTTCCTTTGTGGCAGGTATTTGGAATACATACACATACTGAGTAGTTTTGGGCTGTGGGGTCACCATGGCTTGAAATGCTGTTGACTCTGCCAGCCCAATGAAATATATGATAAATCATGAGCTTTTTGGCTTTGGACTAATATCATACATAGTTTGTACTATAAAGTAGGTACAAAAATGCTGCTTAAAGGTGTATTTATGGAGTACCTGTGCTAAAACAACAGAAGTTTTGAAAAACACAAAACACATCAATTTTGGATGAACTAAGTCTATGGGCACCTGTAGCAATTTGTAAATAGGCAAATTACTACAGGTATGTTATTTCCAGGTCAGTGTTTAAAAATTTGCCCCATACTTCTGTGTGTTTTGGGAGAGCAGGATCTGATAATAAGGAGTGGACAAGGGGCTATAGGGGGAAGAATTTGGCGGAGGCGGGGCAGAAGGCAAAGTGGCTACCTGACCTTCAGAATTATTTTCCCTGCTGTAGCAGTGGGAGCAGGACAAATTCAAGGCAAACTTCCAATAATGAGATTCTATACCTGGAAAATAATAACAAATTTATAATTTTTCCAAGTATAAAATCTAATTACTGGGGAATCATTTTCTATTTGAGTAAACATGGTACATTGCTAACTCTTAAATGATGAACAGTCTGAGAATTAAGGTGCCAGATATTTTCTCCCATTGTAGCTCTCTAGACTCCAAATACCTATCTAAATTCGTGGATCAGTTATTGCTAACACCCCACCCCCACAGCACATGTAAATATGACATAGAGACTGTGTCAATAATAGACTAACTCAAAAAAAAAAATGGGAATTAGTGCTTGTATGCTGCAGAACGAAGGACTGAAATTCTGGTCCTTGGTAAACTCATGAAGTCATGGATTGTAGTATCCACTGATGAACAGAATGAGATGGATTTCAATAAATGTATGGATTAAAAACATTCTCTCCTATTATGCACTAGTAGGTAAGATTTGTTTTGTACCAAGAAAAAATTAGTTAAGAACCAAGTCCCAGTGGCCTAATTATTCCTGAATGGGCTCCTTGCTGGCTCACAGCACCATTAAATTTCACCTACTTCATCCTATGAGTTAAAAGGCACTGAAAGTTATCTATGTGGATCACTACTTGTTTTTACTTCAGAATCTCCTATCTTACTTGGTCTACATTCAACCCCAATAGAAACCTGAGACCCAAAGCCCCAAATATATCTGAACCAGTTTCTAGCATGACTGTCATCCAATCCTCTCTTGCGGGAAATCCTTTTGCATTGATCTGAGTGTTGTATGACACTTGGTAAATGTTCAATCTCTTAATTTGGCCAAGTGAAAAATTCAAATCTTGAGGGCTTCTTTTGAGATGTAAAATTGAAGAGTGCCAAGTCTTAGTGCATTTAAAGAAATCTTTTGGCACACCCTTAGTCTTTCTTTGGCCAACGTCTTTGCCTTGTTAAACACTCTTCTGAATTAGCAACTGAACTGTAATGAAAGCAAAAGGTGTGTATCTTGCTTTATATATGCCCTTGCTGCAAATAAAATGTAGTCTAGGTTGCCCTCCATCTGTAAACCACACAGCTGATTTATGTGGCAACATCTACTACGACAGTGAACTGAACAAGCAGAAGCTGAATAGGCTCATTCTTATTCATGGGACTGGCCCATGAATATAATTTGCCCCTTTTAATCAAAACCAGCAGACTGAAGGCCAAAGTGTATTGAGATTATCTAGAAAGCTCTATCACTATGAATACTATTCATAGTCTTTAAACCCTTTTCTGTTTATAACAAGGGGAATAAGAATAGAAAAATCATTCAAGCCTTTGTGATCATTCACTACTTTCCTCAAATGACAGTAATGTCACCTTTACATTAATTTAAGAACCAGCACCATATAGTCAGATGTAGCCTGCAGAGGCATAGCAATGCAGCCAGGTGCCTAAAGCAGCTGTGACACTTCCAACTGTTGCTGTGCTGCTGGCAGAATTATGTGGCTGCAGCGGTAGTGGCAGGGTTTTTTTTTCTGTGCACTCTTCCCCCAATTTGGCTAACTCCACCTTACTTACACTACTGCTGGCCTGGCCACCTGTAAAGCTGGTCTTTACCAAAGGGAAGGGACAGATTTCCTTGGCTCCCCTTAGTTTGGGCTACAAGTCAAGGTCCATTGATTAAAATGTCTTCCAACCTCAATGAACCACTTCTAAAAGCATTTTTAATTATAAGCAACAAACTCATAATTACCTGGAACTTTTTCCAACCTGGGTGTAAATAACATATTACAAATGTAAGCCTAATGCCAGGCACCAGTTGGGAGCATGAAAGGCCAGATTCATGTTTTGGGGTATCCCATAACTATACTAGTGGCTTGAGCCCTCACCAAGAAATCTGGGAACACTAAATTTGCTGGGCAGTTCCATATAAATAATACCCCCTCATCACAAGCAGTATAAATACAAAAACTCAAACTTATTACAGAGAATAAAAACAACCAACCCCCCACTAAATATAAATTTAAAACACTATTAACTACAAAGCAAAGTCTATAGCTGGCATTCTCTTGGGGAAGGCTTCTCCCATACCCAGGCAGTCTGATATTTGGGGCTTCACAACAGGTAGTTCCAGGGGCCTGCACCTCTATACTTGCCCTTTGGCAATGAGCTGGAGGAGTCCCACACTGGAGAGTGCTATCAGCTGCTCCTTGGGTTCATTGCACAGAGGGGAGCTGGTCGAAAGTGTGGGTCCTTCTGCATTGCAAGGGGCTTTATTGCTCTTGGAGAAATGGTAGAATGCGGATCTTTGCTCCCACAGAGAGGGTGGGTGTGTGTGTGTGTGTGTGTGTGTGTGTGTGTGGTGAGGTGTGGCAGGGGGAATGACTGTGGCCCCAGCCAGCATACACACACCCCAGAACTTCTGGGCTGGATTATAGGAACTTCTTGAAAGCACAGAGGTGGAAAGGGATCTCGGAGTCATTATTGACTCAAAGATGAACATGAGCCGCCAATGCCAGACCGCAACCAGCAAGGCCAGCCATACCTTGTCATGCTTCCAAAGGTGCATCTCAAGCCAGTCCAGAGAGGTGATACTCCCCCTCTATGCGACTTTGGTCAGGCTGCAGTTGGAGTACTGCGTCCAGTACTGGGTGCCGCACTTCAAAAGGGATGTGGCCAGCCTGGAGAGGGTTCAGAGGAGGGCTACCCGCTTGGGGAGAGGGCAGCAGCACAGGCCCTATGAGGAGAGACTGAAGGACCTGAACCTGTTCAGCCTCAGCAAGAGGAGGCTGAGGGGGGAACTGGTGGCTGCCTAAAAGCTCATCATGGGGGATCAACAGCAAATAAGCAGAGCTCTTTTCTCCCCAGCACCACCTGGGGTGACGAGGAACAATGGTCATAAGCTGATGGAGAATAGGTTTAGGTTGGAGATCAGAAGGCAATATTTTACAGTTAGGGTGGCCAAAATCTGGAACCAACTTCCCAGGGAAGTGGTCCTCGCCCCTACCTTGGGCAAATTCAAGAGGAGGTTGGATGATCACCTGTCTGGGGTCTTGTGAACCCAGCATTCATTGCTGCCTGTGGCAGGGGGGCAGGCTAGAGGATCCGGTCAGGGACCTCTTGACTCTAGCTACTATGAAACTATGAAACTATATGGCTTGCTGAAATGAAAACTGCAGGACAAACTCAAAAGGGAGTCAGGTTGATTACTGGTTACAGCTGGCCCAACTACACAGCTTGATTGAAGCAAAGGACCACCCAAAGAAACAAAGTGGGGAAGTCAGGCCTAACTTTTAGGCCTGGGCTTCAGGTAGTTTGGGTCACACAACTCCACTGGGAGCAGATACTTGCAAACTGTAACGCAGCCCAAAACTGGCGGGATTACAAACTCCCAGGTTGCAACCCTGTTTGAAACTGTCAGACCTAATTCCCAGCCAACCAACCCAAGAAACCAATACCCTCCTCCCCAGTATGAATCTCTTAAAACCTCAAAAAAGAGAGAAGAAAAGGAGGAGAGAGGAGTTCCCAAATGCTAGGACAATTCTCCCC
Source organism: Alligator sinensis (assembly GCF_000455745.1). Lineage (NCBI taxonomy): Eukaryota > Metazoa > Chordata > Crocodylia > Alligatoridae > Alligator > Alligator sinensis. The sequence continues at coordinate 1,746,573 of NW_005842054.1, forward strand.
CTCTCTCTCCTATACCTGAGTTTCCCCTTTTACTATCTGCAAATTCCTTCTCTCTTGGAGGAGACTTCACCCCTCAGCAGCCCCTAGCAGCTTCTTCTCCCCCCCAGACCAGCATAGCTCACCTTATATCCCTCCACATGACATTGCCCTGGCCTTGTCCAGTCAGGGAGTGCCACACTCCAGTCTTTCTCTTAACCAATTTGCCTGAAAAATCTTTGCTTCCTCTAGCCAATCAGGGCTGAGGATTTTACATATTTTGCCCAGATACAAGGTCCCAGCTTTCCATGTGCAGAGCACATGGCCAGAACAACAGGGGCCATTTTGTCCGCATAACACCCCCCCCACACACACACACATACAATACACAACAACCAAAAGAACACACTTTGCCATACATGACCCAAGCATGTGTGGGTAAAATGCATAGTATTATTGAGCTGACTCTGTTTCTTAACTATAAGCTGGAAAAGTTGCAGTAATAGTACCACTATTTAGCTGTAACCCAGTTAACTTTGCAAAAGAAGGCAATGAAGTACTTACAAAACTAAATCCAAATGAAATAAATCTAAGAAGGGTAACTACAAATTGGGTCTAGATTTATTTTCCATTAGGATTTGAAATCTTTACTTATTAAATGACTTATTTATAACAAAATACATCAAACAAAACATTTGGGGGAAAAAGCTTGCATTAGCAAAAGATGTAGGACCCATTAACACACTTTAGTCAATGCAAATTAAATTTAGTACCTCCATTGTGAGGTACTAAGAAAATGTGCATTAGTCTGTCTTAATGCACATCAGCTAAAGAGCATGGGGTGTTTATACATATGCTCCGGGAGGTGGGGGAGGGGAGTGCTCTGAAAGCCGCCCTAATTAAAGTGCCTGGAGCGTCATGTGTTTCAGTGTCCCCGTGATGAAAAGTGGCAAGCTCATCAAATGAGCTTTAGTTAAAGCGCTTCAGATGTCATTTTTCAGTTTGGAGTTGCTGATACACCTGGCACTGGAGGCTGATGGAATGCAGTAACTAATTACCATGCCCCAGAAGACTCAATTAATGGAGTCTGTTCTGATGCACTGTAATTACAGCATGTCAGAACAGCCTCAGTGTACATGTATAAGTGCCATGGTTTTTAAGTGACACTTAATGCACATTAAAATAGGTTAATGTGTATTAAGGTGTATGTGTAAACATGACCATTGAAGTCAATGAAAGTCTTTGGATTAGTCTTTAGATAATCAGCTTAGGTAGGGGTTCAGACAAGTTCCAAAGTAAATTCAAAATAAAAATCAATAAAATCATTTGAGGAACTGTTTAAGTTTCTTTTTAAGAGATTCATAAAAATAAACTTGGTATATATACGGAGCAAAGAGGGTCTAGAATGTAGTATGTAAATGATAGTGTAATTTACTGCCACCATTTTGTAAACCTATTTTTTGTTGTTCCAGGATTGTATAACAGTACATGTATATCCTTTGTTAATACAAAGAAATGCCACAAGGAATGTTTTACCTTAAATTTAAACTTGATTATTAACAAATGAATTAAAAATAAAAAGATCGATGCAAGATCAAATTATTTATTTATTTATCATTCATATTAAATAAATTATTCATTTATTGTAAATTTAATAAATAATAAATTTAAATAACTATTATTTATTGAATAATAAATTTAAATAAATTATTTGCCTATTATAAATTTAATAAATGGTTTATGTTAATCAATTTAAATACATTATAAATAAATTATTTGTTTATTATTTATTTATTTATTATTTATATCCTTCCCTATCCAAAAGGCTCAGAGCCACTTTTCATTGCCCAGTTAAACAAACTATTTGGAAAATAGTCATAAGCCCTTATGCTGGTATTGTACATTCCCACTGTATGAATTGTTCCATTCCAAGTTCAGGAAAGGTAATTTTTCATTACCTGAGGTCAAATCAGGACATAGTGCATTCCAACTCCTGAATGTTTATATTTTTTATTTAATTTATAATAGACACAGCTTGTCTGTGTATCTATAGTTTTCTGTTTCCTGAATCCTTTGGTATCTGTTAGCTTCAGCCTCAGGATGCTTCATAGATTCTAAAGGTCTACAAAGGAATATTCAGCTGATGATTCTGAGTGGCTACTGAAAAATCTCCTTTCAACTCCTTAATCTAAGCTTTATCACAAATATTATAACTTTGAAACAGTATAAAGACTTACATTTTTTCTAACCAATCAGAAAAGTATAGAACTGAACCTTCTAGTGATGTTAAGAGACATGGGTGCATCTAGAATTTTGAAAAGGGATGGTGAGGTGGATCATCACGTATAAAACAACACAAATTTTTCTTCAATTAAAAATAAACTAGAAGCTTTACTGGTACACGAAGCATATAGGTCTGTGTTATTCAATTTAAGTTTAAAGGAAAAACAAATATAAATTAATTGGAAAGAGTTAAATAATATGCAGGGTCATGAAGTAGGAGCTTCATTATCAGAAGCAACTAATAGGCAACACAATTGCAAATCAAATGATACCTTGATTGGTGGAACATCAAGATCATTAAAAAGAAGAGACAGTCCCTAACGTGTGGAATCAAGAATTTAGAAGGGATCAGGTAGATTATAATGAACAATGAGGTTAAATGATTCCCTCAGCACTGCCTGACTAGAAGTGTTGTTGCTACTGCCAGACAGTTCATTTTAAATTTTGGGCAAATCAGGAATCAAAGGGGGCTGGAAGTGCACCACTGAACCACCCCCCTGCACCTCAGATCTGCCCTATCAAGAGAGGTACATTAGGCTCACGCTTCTACCTTGGAGACCTCAGACCAACAGCAGAGTCTCCCAATGCCTCAAGAAGGGTGTTTGTACCCAAACACTTTGAAAAGAACCTTTTTCCAATCATTTAGTTGGTCTTATAAAAGATATAACATTGGGCATTACTAGGTATCTTATTCAGATGGGACTGTTACACTAAATTATCGTTGTGGTAGGTTCTGAACAGTGGCATAGTTTCTTGGGCATTCCTTGGCTAAAATCAAGTGACTAGGAGGAGGCTCAGTTTATTGCCCAGACTGATGCCAGGAGTGCTGGGGAGATAGTCACAAACCACCAGGATAGAGGAAGAAGGGTAGTTCTTGGGGGACAGAACAGGATCAGTGATAGTCTTGGAGAGGAATGAATGTTATGGAAGAGAAAGTGCACCAAGAGATGAGAAGCAAACTGGAGAGTGGAAACAAAGATCCATAGTCTCCTGGAGGATAGATGAAGGTGGGCAAGAAGGGATGAAAGAAGCTAGGAAAGAAGGGTGTGGTTGGATCAGTGGTTTTGGAGGAGGCTTTAAGGAAGAAATCCATGAGAAAAGAGTCCAGTCAGCAGG
>NW_005842054.1:1749978-1782608 GCF_000455745.1 Alligator sinensis
AGAACAGGAGGAGAGGAGAAAAGGTCAGGATGGAAAAGTGAGGAATGAAACAGTGATTGAAGAGAAGAGGAAGACTAGTGGGAAGAATACACCAAACTTGCAAAGAGAAAGAAGATGGAAGGAAGTGAGAAAGGGAGTGGCAGGTAATCTATGCCTGAGAATAAGAGAAGTAGTAACAGAGGAAGGAGAACAGAGGAGTCAGACAATTAATTGAAATGAATTAATAAAAAAAATATTGTTTGAAGTTTTGGATGTTAAAGCGGAACATTTGAATAACCTGGTTGCCTTTCCTAATCAGAAATCTTGGGAAATTTTATACTGGAGCCAAGAAGGTTAAGAGGATTTTGGAAGACATATGTGTCAGTAGGTGAGAAAGAAGTATTTAAGGGGATAAGTTTTATTGTGGGAGAAAAGACAAGAGAAAGGACAATAATTATTTGAGCATACATGGACATGCTTGAGATGGGGGAGAAAGAGAAATGGTTGGAAAATTATGTACAAAAAGTAACATATGTTGAGAAGACATGTGATAAATATGCTATATGGATGGGATTATAGAGAGCTTGGGTAGTAATGAGAGCAGATGAAAGGAGTCCTGGCAGGATAATGCACTTATCACTAGTAATCCAAGTAGGGCCATATTGAAGGTTTACAGTGCATTTTGGACAGCCTAACCTCTGCTCTCAAGTGTGGGCAGGAGAGACACCTGGTGACATACTGCTGGTATACAATATGCCGAGCTGTGAACGGAAAGGGCACAGGGTGGCAGAGTGCCAAGAAATACTGAAGCATAAAGAAATACTGAAGCATAAAGAAATACTGAAGCATGTTATTTGCAGGAAAGAGGGACAATTACAGCCCCAATGCCTGTTGTCCGTCTCAACTATAGCTCAAATATCCAGAGGAGCAGCAGAGACACAAAAGGGAAAGCGGGGAAGAAGATGTTGAGCCAAAATCTATGACAGTGGAGGATATACCAAAAGAAGGAAGAGCCAGGGAGAAAGAGAGTGAAATTTCAGTAGGCAAAATGGTGCATCTGGCAACAAAGGAGGGAAGAGAAGGAAAGCTAAGTGGAAAAAGTGACTTTGAGACAGAGGAGAAAGAAAGGAAAGTGGAGAATGATACAGGAAGAAGAAAAATTGACAAGAGAATGATACAGGAATAAGAAGGAGGGGTGAAGATAGAGTAGAAAGAAGAAGTGAGCCAGACTGGAAAAAGAAAGAAATTATGTGCTATGAAGCTTAGAAAAAAGAAGGCAGACAAAAAGAGAGAGGGGCAGGAGGACGGGCTGATGAAAAGCTCAGGGGAGAGAGAAGCAGAAAGGTGCTGGAGAGGGGAAAGGGTAAACTTTCTTAAATGTTAAAGCAAAAAACAACTGGCAAAGGCTATGGGGATATGAAGGGGGGAGGATTAGAGCCAATGTGAAATGTAAATGGACAAACACAACTGTGTATTGTTTCTATAAATGTCAGATGTGTATTATCGAGGAAGAGGGGGATAAGATTATGCTAATACTGAGTAGGGTAAAAGCAAACATAATACATTTACAGGGGTGTGGAATCCCATGGGAGAGGAATTACAAGCATTTTGTAAGGAGATAGGGATGAGGACCATCATGCTGGGAGGGTTTGGATGTAAAACAAGTGGCTGGAGTAATGATTTTGTTCAAGGGTAAGGAAGTGGAAGTGCAGCAAGTGATTATGGAAGAGAGACTACAATGGATGGTGGTAAAATGTGAAAATAAAGTGATGGAGACTTTTAATATATATCTGCCACCTGAAAGAAAAGGAAGGATGGTCGTTTTTAAGAAATTAGAAGTGTATATATGTGGAGGTAGGAAGCATATTCTGCTGTGGTATTTAAATTGCATTATCAAGGAGGGGGATAAGAGAAAGGTTGTAGGGAAGGGAGAGCTAAATAGCTCATCAGAAGTACTGATTAATATGATAAAAGAAGAGGTTTAAAGGATGTATGGGATAGTGAGAAGGTGGTTACAAAGATGGAACCAAGTGGGAGACAGATGTCAAGGATTGATTTTGTATTAATGTCAAATGGACTAGGAATTAGAAGGAAGATCTTAGATGTGACCTCCAGCAATCACCAGATGCAGAGAATGGAAGTAAGGTTAGAAAAAAGTGAAGGTAGGAAGAAAGGAAAATGGAAGTTAAATTTTCAATTATCACAAGATGAAAAGATCTGTCAAGAACAGGTGGGATTATATTAAGGATGGAGGACTCTGAAGAGATATTACAAAAGTGGCTGGGAGTGGTGGACTATGATAAAGACAATAAAAATAAATTTTTCAAAAATCTTGTCAAAGAGAAGTGAGGAAGATGGTGGAAGAGATAGAAGAACTGCAGGCAAGGAAGAGGAATTAATAAAGGAGGCACTAAGAGGAGTACAAGTGAAAGAAGAACTGGAAGACCTATAGCAACAGACTGAAGAATGGTTAAAAAGTAAAATGGATGAGAACATCTTTCTGATCAAAGTACCTTGGGTGGAAAAGGGGAAAGAATGTTATAAATATGTTTTGGCAAAACTGAGGAAAAGAAAGAAGGAAATGAAAGCAGTGAGGACTGAGCTAGAAATCCAAATGCAATAGTGTGCAAAGGGGTTGGACACAGAGGCAGAGTTTCATATACAGTTGTATAAAAGAGGAGGAGTGGATGAAGGAAAAATAAAGATGTTCCTTGAGGGAATAAATGAAGAAATAGGAGATGGAAAGAAAGAAAAATGGGAGGAGAAGTATGAGAGAGGTGCAGGACTGCTTAAAAGCTTGTAAGGAAGGGAAGGCACAGGGAAGACACAGACTTCTGGTAGAATTCTGTGAAAAATGTAGGCAATGGCTGGGAGCAGATATAATACAGAAAGACCAGGAAATAGTGGAGACTAGGGAGATAGGGGAGGATTTTGAAGAAGGTGTGGTAATTTTGATATTCAAGAAGGGAAAGAAAGATGGGTTGGGCAGCTAGAGGACAATAACCTTTTTAAACCTAGACTACAAACTGATGGCAAAAGTATTGGTCAAAGAATACATGACTGTTTAGAAGATGTGATACAAGAAGAACAAACGTGTGCCATTCCTGAGAGGTGGACATCCCAGACCCTATGGTTAATGAGACATGTCATGTTGAATGTGCAAGACAGGAAAAGAAACACAGTAATAATGAATCTAGGTTTGAAAAAAGCTTATCATAGGATTGAACATGATTTCATGTTTGTAGTATTGTGGAGGCTGGGGTTTCCAGCAAGGTTGATCAGGTGGGTCAGTGCTATACAGCAAAGCACAAAGTCTAGTACTGGTAAATGGTTACATGAGCAAAGCATTCCCCATACATGCAGGGGTAAGACAGGGATGCCCACTGTTCCCCTATCTTTTTGTGTGCATGGTGGAGCCATTGGCACAGAGAAATCGTGATGATAACCTGATAAGTGGTGTAAAGATACCAGGAGGAGGAGAAGTTAAATGTACATTATACGTGGATGATGTGAACATAATGGCTCAGGATAACATCAGTCGAGAGGGTATTAAAGCATTCTGAGGACTAAGATGAAGTGTTAAGGGAAAAATTAAATAAGATTAAATATATGTTGATGGTTGTGGGGAATTGGGAGAATTTACTGAGGTTTGGGCTGTGGATCATAGAGAGTGTAAGCAATATCTTGGGAATCCTAATGGATGCTGAAGGGAAAGGAACAAAGTCATGGGAGAAGTTAGAAATGAGAGTGACACAGATATTGGGGTTGTGGAGTGGTAGTATGTTATCTTTCAAGGGTGAAGAGACTGGTGAAAATGGTACTCCTGCCAATCATCCTTTACATGGGAGTGTTATATCTGCTGTCATGGCAACAGATAAGGAGATTACAGAGGCAGTTACATATTTGGGGGGCTGGGGGGGAGTGGGGAGGTAAAAGAGAAAGGGTAGCCAGGATGGAGCCTGGGAATTAGGAGGTTTGGGAATGCCAGATTTGGAAAGCTTGGTGTATACTTACTTTATAAGCGTGTTCTATAAAGAGATAATGGAGGGGGGTGGGGAAGACTGCATGTTTCTGCCACTACCTGGCAGGAAGAAAATTAAGAAGATAGGGCATGTATAGGGGAGAATGGAAACAGCAGGTCGGTGTGGCAGCCACTGGCCCACTATGCAAAGATGGAGAGCTTTATAAGGGTAAATAAACTTGTGGGCATAGGATTAGAGTGTTTGAAAGATTGTAAGAGGGTGATTAATATGATAAGAATGAAAGATAAGATAACAATAGTTGGAGATCTGATGGAAAGACAGATGGCAAATGTGTGGAAAGAAGTGACAGATAATAGAGTGAAAGGAGAACATACGGATGTCATATGGATGATGATATGGATTATTCTTCCTGTGAGGGGCAATCAGTATAAATGGGGCTTTGTAAGATTCTCAGCATCCAGAAGAGATGGATGTGGGGCTGAATACTCTGTACTGGATGTATTTTGGGACTGCCCTTTTATGCAAGGAGTATGGGAGGGAGTATGTCATTTTCTGAGGGCACGCAATATGAACTGTGACAACATATGAAATGGTGTTGTATGGGTTAATGCCCAAAGGACTGGAGACACAGGGCACCTATAAACGAGCACCAAGGCTGCTTCGACATGCTGGAGTTACAGCGCATCAGAGTAGACTAGATTAATCAAGTCTGCTGGAGCATGGCAATCGCTGCACTTCAGCAGCCTCCTGCATTTCATGTATCATCATCCCTGCGCTTAAAAATGGTGGCGGGGATGCTTGAACTAAAGATCATCAAATGAGCTTTAGTTCAAGCACCCCTGCCTCCATTTTTAAGCATGGGGACACTGATACAGGAGATGCAATAGGGCTTTAATTAGAGTGGCTTCCAGAACAACTCTAATTAAGCACCACCCCCTTCTACAGCACATGTAAAAGTGCCCACAGAGACTGAGAACCATACCACTTTGGGTGACAAGTGATATGGAAGGTGAGAAACCTACTGCTGGTCAAGGGACTGGTTTTCACCAGAAGAGAATGTTTGGAGCTAGCAATTTATTAAATGAAATCTTATGTGGATCAAGATATGGATGAGATGGGAAAAGAGAAGGCAGAGAAGAGATGAAAGAAAGAAGAATGGTGGTGTTTATTTCAAAAGGACAAAGGGGAGAAGTGAAAGTTGATGATTCCTCCCAGTTTGGGGGTGGTTTGTAAGAGGTTAATGTGTTAATGATGAAAAGGAAAGTAAGGAGAACAAAGTACTATTGTAGGGGAAGTTGTCAAGATTTATGTTAATATAGTTTCTTCTAATTGTTTTGTAATAATAAGAAAAGGTTCCTATCAGTATGTTTGCCCACTAAGGACCACATATTTTATATTCATGCTCCGTGTTGGCTGCATATAATCACCTTCGTAGATGGTTTCCATTAATAAGCATATGCTGCTTTTGGCAGCAGTTTAATGATAGACAGTGTATAGAATGAGGTTTTATTGTATGTGAATCTAAGATGAGGGGCTTTTTTTTCCCATGCTGATTGTGGAAAAAACCTTGTTTTGTATTTAAGTAAGTGCAGTAAGTTCGAGTAGTATAAAATTGGGGGAAGACTAAAATTGGCTCAATAAAGCCAGGATAGGCTTGCCTAATGTAGAGCCTGCTGGTATCAGGTCACTCTCATGGGGAAAGCTCTGATTTCAGAAAAGGAGGTGATACCAGCATGCATAGTTAAGGTTTCCCAGGTAATTAAGATTTGTTCAGAATTAAAGGTTTGCAGTAGCAGCATACCCTAGAACAAGTCTGAGAGGATTAGTGGTGACATCAGAATTCATAAAAGGGGGCATATCTATACATACTATTAACACACATCAATAAAGTCTGATACATATTGTGCCAGAGTTTATTGCTCCCAGGAGCACCATTTGAACATGCACCTAAGACAGCAGCATGTTGAACCAGTTGCAGCAACCCCAGCTGGCAGGGGACCAGGGGGATCAGAGGGGCTAGCTGGGGTATGAGAGTGCTCCAGTGCAGGGCTAGCTGGCAGGCAGTCCCCACACTGAAGCACTCTCATGTCCCAGCCAGTTGGGGCAGTGTTTACACGTGCCCTGTTGCTCACAAAAAACTCTCTGCAGTAGGATAATACTTGTATTTACAAGTACTGGCCTGCTGCAGAGTTAGTTTCCTGTGGTCTAATAGGGCCCCACAGGATGTGAGACATTTACTGTGGAGCTAATTAGTCTACTCCACAGTAAACATCTCATGCAGATGAGTCCAGGATGTAGAAGATTATCCTCTCAGAAAGGATAAATCACACATATACTTTCTTTTCCTTTATAAGCAAATGAATAGGTCACTCAAGTTGGTGACTAGGTGTATGGGCACAATATTGTGCTTTTTGTCTAGTTTCTCCTACCAGTGTAATTTCTGGGCTTCAAAGAACAGGAATCTCTGAGTCAGTATGGGTAGGCTACCATCTCTTAGGGAGTTATGGGGACTGGGATCTGAAATGGTGGGTTGTGCACTGGGCTAACTGGAAGGCAACCAATTCATTGGGAGATTCACAATTGAATATTGGTTCTAAGACAACTCTGACCTGGCTTGAGAAGGAGGGGTACACTCTGAGGACAACTACTCTCCTCTATATGTTCTTTGGCAGCGAGCTGGGTTTTGAAAAGGGGTTGACAATTATCAGGAAAAACATTAAGGGCAAATACAAAGCTCCTTTCCAGGGGGGGAAAGGCTGATCTGAAAGGCTTCAGTGGGAGGTATGGCAGCCAAATTTGATATTTGTTATTTTGATACCTGCATTATTCAGGGACATCTCCCTGAACAGGATGCAAATATATTTTTGTTCATTATTAGGAGGTAATTGTTACCTATCTGAAAACTCAGCTGGGTATAGAGATTTGGCTACCAAAGTGACTGCAGGCCCTTCCGGGTATTCAGTGCAAGTGCTCCAAGGACATCTAGCTCCCTGAAAAAACACAGTTGGAAAGTAACATCGAAATTGCCATTTACTGGGTCAGACCATAGGATCCATCTAGCCACTGGCCTTCTGTGTCACACAGTGGTAGACAGTGGATGCCAAGGGGGGAAATAAACAGGGTATGTCCAGAATTTTCCACCATCTGCTCCTCTCCCACCACAGCTTTCCAGTATTTGAGGGCCATGAATATCACCAAAACCCACTCATCCTCCCCTTCTCCCTAGTGAATATATTATTCAATTTAAAAGAATGATAAAGCAAAAATACCAGGCACTCCTCTATCCTCACCAGGGTGTACTGGCAAAGGACACCTTTGTGCACTGAGCTTTGGTGGTGCCTACCCCAGACAGGTCTGTAGGCTTTGTAGGGCTGCAGGCAGACTGAGCCTTTCTCCCCACCAGCTTGGGCGACCGTGGTAATGCTTGCACTGTGTCCTAACTATCCGTCTCTTTGGGCTGCCATTCAAGGAGAGAATTGGGAACAGGGTTGGGTTGCAGAAAGAGAGCATCTATTCCCTGTTCTCTCAACCCTCACAAATATGGCAGAGTCCAAATCCTTTGCAGTGGTGAGATTGAGATCAGTTATCTCCCAGGTTCAAACAAGGAAGGAAGGAATTGTTGCCTGATTATTCCCACATTAGTTCATTGATAAAGCTGTGGCCTAATTACACTACATTCCTTGCATCTTGTTTTTTCTTCACTCATGTCTGAGAAAATGCATCTTGGAACTTTGAAGAGAGCCCTCTGTTCCCCACTTTTTTAAGAGTATGTGGGTATCTACCCTCTACACAGCACTTCTGGTTTCTCAGAGGACTGTCAGAAATGAAATTCTGCTTGACTTGGGGAGGGGGGGCGGGCAGGGAGGAAAGGGACTGAAGAAGTTAGAAATGCCTTGTTCTCTCCCCTGTTTGTGTACCTGAGCCTGACCCAGTCTGCCCCTAACAAACTTCAAGCAGCAATGTAGATATTTTAGATATGAATTTAATAGATAGGTTTCTAGTATTATCTGATCAATCAGTATAAAACATCCAACAGAGGAATAACGTGTATTAAGCTTTGCACATATCTGTCGTCATCCCAGACCACATGGGCTTTGCTCTCATGGTTACCATGATATCATCACAATCCCTCAGAGTGCCTGTTGCAGTCTCTCTCACCGTGTACGTCAATTATTAAAGTCTGTTCATCATAACACACATCACCCACAAATTCCTTTTCTGCTTTCTCTCCTACGTGTCTTAGAGAATTACGTCTTAAAGAATTTCTAATAGAAATGTGCTGGCAATAAAACACTTGTTTGCAGATGTCCTAAGGAAAGTACCTACCTCTCCTGAATTAGCTGGCCTGCTAAATACCCACAGCAATTGAGTTGGATGTTTATCACTGGAAGAGAGCTAGGCAAGGCAGGTGGGAAATATTTATATACACTAGACAACTAACTGTTCCTGGTGCCAGAACAAACAGGTGCAGATTTTATTGATGCAACAAACGTGAAAGCAAAACCAAACAAACACAGTTTATAGGATATATTTCTGTACCACAAACACAGCCTTTGCGAAGTAAAACAAAAGATGTTCTGTTCTCATGGAAGAGATACCCTCAAATCTTTACATGCAGGGGCTCTTCCTCACCCTTCTGAATTCTCGTATTTCAGACTGCACCCAACAGAATTCTTCTTAGCTTGCAATATATCCCATAGCAGGTGTTCTAGTCCCCCCTAAGGAAATAATTTGAGCTGTGCAACTAGGACTTTTTCTTGGTTGCTTTCTCTCAACATATTCCTATGGCAACCCCATCTCATATACCTAATCCTGTGCTTTCATCCCCCTAAATCACCTACAAGACCATTCCACCATTTCTTCATCCAGGTTCAGATCAAAATTTCAATACAAACATAACACAATTTTTGATGCTTTAAATTTTTTAAGCAGCCTAAGGCAGCAAGATATCCAGCTGCCATTTAAATGGAAGGTAGGCTAGGGACAGAAAAACAATAAATGCTCTCTAAAATCATACTGTGTTACAGCTGATCCACTGTAACTGTTTCATCTGACCACTCTAATCAGCCCTAAGTGGAACCTAAACCATTGTAACTTAAAACCTGTTTCATTCAGGTTTAATGAATGACTAATATAGGAGAATAGTATAGTGTAGGAATGGTTTAGGAACAGATAAACAAAGCAGTTAGATTGTTTCAGCTTCTGAGCAGTAAGTATTTTTGTTTTAAAACAAATTAGTGTTACATTTGCGCAGAGCAATTAACACCCATAAGCTTTGTTGAGCAAATCTTATCTTAATTCTTTCTAACCTTTTGTTGCCAAATAAATTTAACTTTCAGTTATCTGTGTCCTAACAGCTACAAGATATAATTTCCTTTCCTGTTAACCTGTTTGCTCCAGGTAGGTCAGCATGAAGCATTTGTTTGTTAACCTTATTTTCTGAAAGAGAAATGAAATACAGTGGAAAGTTGCAAAAGCTTTGTGAGGATTTCTGATGGTTAAAATGGTGAAGCAAGTGTATTATGATTTTTAATGTCAGAAAGGGTGCATCTACATGAGACTCATTAATGAGCCTTAGCCTGTTTCCTCTGCAGAACAGCCCTTTGGCTATAGGTGAGTATTGGAAAGGCCTTCAGTGCCAAGCCCCATCCTCCTCCCAGCTGCTACATCCCCTGGCAGCTTGAGGAGCCCTGGCCAGAGGCTGCCTCATCCTCAGCACAGCCCCAGACCCTGCCATGAGGGGCAGCTGGCCACAACACCATAGGCCACTGGCAGTACTAGCCCCTTGGGGTGGGGGGAGGGGGAGGAGGCCCTGGCTGGGTGCCAGCCCACTGCACTGTGGGCCGTGGACACTAGGTATAGCTGAACACCGTCGCCAATGGGGAGGCCCTCACTGAGCCACCAACCTCACAAGCCCCAAACACATGGTAAGTCCTGCACTGGAGAAGGGCCCTCCTAACCCTGGCCTCTGCTCCTGTTCTCTGCTCCTGGCCTGCCTGCATGCCCCAGGCCCCAGGGTCCCCAACCTACAGCACAGAGGGAGTTGGGACAGAGTTCAGAAATGTATTCAGCAGCCCATGTCCCCACAGCTGGGTGGGCATGGGCCTCTCACATGCTGAGGAAGGTGCCAATGGCACCCCCTGTGGCATGAACTCGTGTGGTGATGTCTTCCTTGGAAGCAGGAGGCAGGGGTGTGTAGCAGAGGTGGTGGCAGAGATTGTGAGCAGCCTGGGCTTTCCCCCTGTGCCATCATAGCTCAGGGTCCTGAACCAGGAATGCAGGTGTGCCCAGGCCACCAGGAGAATCAGCTTCAGCAGGGTGTCGTGGGTCGGGCAGTCCTCCACCTGCACATATATCTCATCATTTATCACCTGGGACACTTGAAGCAGGGGCACACTTGGGGTGCAGTGGTGGCAAGGGGGAGAGGTTGGCCCTGGGGCTCCTCCCTGGAGAGGCCCCCTGTGGGTTTAGGGTTGTCCCCAGTTGTGTGGGAGCCCTGCACACCCCGAGCCCGAGCACTAGAGGCTCGATGGCAGAGCAGTTGGCCTGCATGGAGAGAGGGGACAGAGCAGGATCTGGAGCCATGGCAGCAAGTGCTGCCAGCATCCTGGCCTGCCCCATCCTGGGAATGGGCAGAGACAGGCTGCCTGTGGCCAGCACCCAGTGGGCTGCCGACCCCAGAGAAGTAAGTGGGGATGAGGGGCTCGAGTGGCAGGTGCTTTTGCCCAGCCCAGCCTGGCCAATTTACCATGGTCCCTCGGCACCCATGCATGGCTGACCCCTGATCTGAGGCCAAGCAGTGCACAGCCCCTGGAACAAACTGTCTTATCTCTGAAATGTTGCAAACTCACACAAAAGGCTTCTGTTACTTGCCTCTCCAGGGCCAGCATCTGGATGTTGGGGAGAGGCAACCAGCTCCAGTGGGGATGCAAGTTCCAGGTCACTGGCACCCACCACTGGAGCCATCAGGATGGACCGGCTATGCCAGCAGCACACCAGGGACCACACCCTCCTGCTCCAATGGCTGGTGGCAGTGGCAGAGGAGTGGGAGGTGTGGAAGCAGGCACAGGAGCAGGCCTGGCAGGCAGAGGATGTCCTCCTGGCAGAGGCACGGGACCAGGCGTAGAGGGACCACTGGGTCCAAATGGAGGCCCTGGAGTGGGAGCACTTGGAGCTGCTCCTGCAGCAGGGGGACAATGACCAGCAGGCCATGGACACCCTCCTGGCCTTGGCAGCTATGTCCATATTCCCCATTGCCCAGCCCCAACCCATGGCCCCACAGGGCACCTAACTTTAGTGCCAAGTTTCTGCACGTATAGACACCTGCAAAAAATAATTTCATGTGCATTAACTTAATGCACAGTAAATTTAGTCGTGTTTAAATGTGCATCTAGACACACCGAAAACCACTTGAATTTTAATATCAGGTGATTTATAATTTCAGGTCTATGACACATTTCATTAGTACCATGTGAATTAATGGTGCAAGTTAAATAAACAAAAATACAATATTAAAATTTTATCCTAAACTCTTTTTTTTCCATTTCTCTGCATTCAACTGTAAAATTAAGTGGGGAGGAGGAGGGAAGTGAATCTGGTAATTTACACAAGTTAACTATTTTAATAGGCATGTTCTTGGAACAAAAACCAAAACTATATGTACAATCCTTAGGTTTTCCTTCTTTTTTCCCCTTTAAAATATTCTCACATGATGTCACAGATTAGCGTGCTTATATTTTAGAACCTACAGTTTAGCCCCCGACCACTCTAAAGTTGCACAGCCATGTTTTAGACTAGGGGTCAGCAACCCCCAGCCCGTGTGCTGAGCACGGCACATGAGGCCATTTTGCTCGGCACACCACCACCAGCCTGGGTTCTAGGCAGCTACTGCCAGACACAAAGCCTGAGCTGCTCCCAGCAGGTAGCTAGGCACCTGCAAGCCCTGCTGCAAGCAAACTGGGCTCTGTGGTTGGCAGCAGCTACCCAAAGCCTGGGCCAGTTGTAGCCAGCAGGCTTCAAACATCTGCTCTGGGCTCCAGCATTAGCTTCATACTGGACGGTGGGGGAGCAGCCTGAGGCAGCACAACCCCGGCCTCTCCCCCACTGCCGGCACAGAGCTGATGACTGGGCTCTGGAACCTGGTGCAGCTGTTTGTAGCCAGCCTGGGCTCTGGGCAGCTGCAGCAGGCAGCAGGCAGGCTACAAACAGCTGCACCGGGCTCCACAGCCCTGGGATCAGCTCCATGCTGGCGGTGACTGCATGTTCACCTCAGAGTGGACAGCAGGAGGGCTGTGCTGCCTCAGGTCCTATCCCCACCGTCCGCTCCAAGGTGTGCATGCACCCACCAATATGGAGCTGATGCCAGAGCCTGGAGCAGCTGTTTGCAACCTCCCAGCTGCAGTCAGCCAAGGCTCTGGTAGCTTCTGCCAACCACAGAGCCCAGGATACTTGCAGCAGGGCTTACAGCTGAGTCCGGCTGACTCCCACCCGCTCCGAGCCCAGCCCCAGCCCAGCCCCCCACCAGGATGAGGTTGGCGCTGCCCCTTGCCAGGAGCACCACACCTTTTGCGGGCTTAGCTGTGTGGGGTGGGGGGGTGGGGAGCAGATGTGCTGCAGCTTGGGGGCTGGCTCCCCGGGGAAGCACAGGGGCTCTGGTGGGACCAGGGCATTGTTAGGTCAGACTGTCCAGTGGCCCGGGGCCAGGGGCCCGGCTTCATGTGCCTGTGCATCTGGTTCTATGTGTTTGTCTGCCTATGTGTCTGTGTGTGCATGCATCTGGTTCTGGATGTGTGTGTGCATGTGTCTGTTCTGGGTGTGTTCTGGTTCTCTGTGTTTGTGCACATGGTTCTCTGTGTGCATATGTGTGTGTGTGTGGTTCTCTCTCTGCTCTCCTTTTTCTTTCTCTTTCTCTCTCTCACCTCTTTCTCTTATTTGTCTCTTTTTTCTCTCCCATTGCAACATGCTCAACAAAAAAGGAATACAGAACAACCAACAAAAGCAACATTTATCATTATTAAATATACTAATATGCAGTGCATTCTGCCATGTACCCACCCACCCCCAATTTTGTTTTCTGGCATGCCAGCACTCTGGCACCTTCCAAGGTAGACATTGTGGTTTGGCACTCTGGCCAAAAAACGTTGCCTACCCCTGTTTTAGACAAACATGTTAATTTACAGAAAAAAGTACTTCAGCATTTACGCAAACTTTGTGTAACTTTAAGTAAATCTTGCTGTTTTGTGGCTGATTTACATCAAAATAGCATGCAGGTGCATCCTTCTTCATGCTGCAATCTGCTAAGAGTTGACAAAATAACACTGTAATTGTATTATGCAGAATGGTATTAATAAAAGCCTCTTGATTTTTATCATCTCTCTCACAACATTTGATTTGATTCCTGGAGTCACATGGAAATTTCTGCCTCTAATTTAAGAAGTTTCCAGCCCTTGTGCTTGCAGAGAAAAGCTTTAAACGCCATCCAGATACATCCTAAAAGCTCAGAAACCAGGAGAAAATAATTGAGCCCAAAAATTGTAATTAAAAAAAAATATCATTTAAGCCAATATTATGATTTTTTAGGTCTGACATGAATTCTGAACACTACAGTTTGGAGATACTCTAATAGGTATTACTGGCAATTTAATTTACTATTGGATAATTGATGACTAGAACCAATGATGTTCATTAGTATTTCAAAGATGCCAAAAAATATGCTAAGATAGCTGAAAAGCTTTTAAAATACAACTGCTTCTTCCTATTCTCAGCACTAAGTAGAGTATAAAATAGAGGCAGTGGATGTGTGACACTCTAATATTTCCATGAACAATGTGCATGACTCAGCTTCTCCACCTTCCTATTTTGTTACCCACTGGGCTAGAGAAGTGAGAGGTGGTTAAAAAGCATGCCTAGCTGTCAAGAAATGTTGTTTACCAATGAGTGGGAGAGATAATGGAAGCCCCAGTAACTGGACATTAACTTTTAATGTCTGAGAACCAAACAGGTTGGAACAAAGGGGCCAGGTATAAAGAGCCTGGTTTCTAAGATTTACTGCAACCAAACACAGATGGACAGTGGGACATAGAAGAAGAGGAATCCTAGGAGAACATGGCATGAGGGTCCAGTTGCTCCAACTTGTATTTTAAGAGTAATTATTTCTATTTCTTTTTATCCTGTCTTACTACAACTTCCTCAATTATGACAGTCTCCCAAAATATCTACAAATGTATCAAAAGATACTCATTTATTTTCAAAGTCATGTGTTGATCTCATTACTCATCAGTGCATTTACTCTTTTGTGTGCCCTTCTCCATTTAAAGGCAGGGTCAAATGTTTCTGAGGTGTTCTATCTTCTACTTGTAATCCTAAAGGCATGAACTTCAGATACTTCCTATACACTTTTGTAACATGCATGATGAACAGGTCCAGGGAGGCGATGCTTCCCCTCTATGTGGCACTGGTCAGGCTGCAGTTGGAATACTGCATCCAGTTTTGGGCACCGCACTTCAAGATGGATGCAAAGTATCTTGAGAGGGTCCAGAGCAGGGCCACTCATATGGTCAGAGGCCTGCAGGCAAGGCCCTACGAGGAGAGACTAAGGGACCTAGATCTCTTCAGCCTTCACAAGAGAAGACTGAGAGGTGATCTTGTGGCTGCCTATAAATTCATCAAGGGTGGGCAGCAGGGAATAGGAGATGTTGTATTTACTAGGGCACCCCCTGGACTAACTAGGCACAATGGCCACAGATTGATGGAGAGCAGATTTAGGTTGGACATTAGAAAGAACTTCACAGTAAGGGTTGCCAGAATCTGGAATGGGCTTCCAAGGGAGGTGGTGCTCTCCCGCACCTTGGTGGTCTTCAACATGAGACTGGACAAGCACCTAGCTGGGGTCATCTGGTGACCAGTCAATCAACCCCAGTGCTCTTTCCTGCCCAGGACAGGGGGTCAGACTCCATGAGCTACTGAGGTCCTTTCTGATCCTAACATCTATGAATCTATGGATCTATGAATTTGTACAGACAAGTTGTTACAGTGATGGACTACTCCAAGGAGATGTCCCTGTTGGAAATACAAGGATGCATTGATTTAGATATAACAGTTATCCTTGCAAATCCAATTGCAAAGTCCTATCTAAAGAGAAAAAACAAAAACAGAATTCTATAGACAGCCAAAAAAAACTTACTTTTATTGTGGCATAGCCTATGCCTCTGTCAGAATTGATGCCCAAAATTGGTCATCAGAAAGTACATCATAAATCTTTAAGGTGAGCTACAAAATGTGATAACATTCATCTACATGCTTACATTAGGGTGGAGACAATCAGACCACTGGAAGCCTTGACTTTGCAAAAGTCATAACATGGTATGGTACTCTAGATATACTCAGCATGCAAGAAAATCATTCTAATTGGATGCATTATTCACACACATACTGCCTTATTAAATTTCAACCTGCTTTACACACATACGTGCACATCTTAAACAAAATGGCTGACAATACCTACATATTTCAAAGAATCCTTGCTTAGACATGCACTGAAGCACATAAAGCTTCATATGAATGCAAACTTTGAGTATTTTGATTAATCATGCATGAGAATAAAGGAATTAACGGGGCGGATCCAGTGGGGGTGCAGTCATGTAGTTGCACCCTGCTTTGATTCCTGCTCCACTCAAACTTAAAACTAACACATGGGGAGAGGCAGCCCCATTTCTATTCAGGCAGTGCTGAGAGAACCAATTGACTTCATGGCTCATTGTCATCTCCCTGATTCCTGTTATGCTTCCTCCACTCCTCAGGTGTTAATAACTCTATCTTTTTTGACAGTCTTGATGATCCACTATTTAAACTATTCTTTCTTTTGCATTTTTTCTGTCTGCTAGCCATTCCTGATCAAGTCTCTCTTGTATTTCACAGCCTGCAGACTGCTTTTAGCTCTAGTTAAACACCTTAACTCAGGTATGGTAATATTAACTCAGGTGTCAAAATGATGGACAGTGAAGTATTGGAGGCACTGTCAAGACACTCAAGGAGACTAGATTTTAAGAGATATACATTTAAGTATAATGACTACAGAACTGAGACAATATCTTTTGATTATTTTGACTATTATTTGCTTCGTTTGTTGTGTTTTTTTCAAAACTTTATATATATTCTAGCAAATCAGTGCATATTCCACTAGTAATATTTGTATATTACTCTGACGCAGGAGGTACATGGTGCCACTAGGTGGAATGCCTTACTGGACCTGGTATTAGCAATGGGGGATGACATGGTAGGAGACCTACAGATCAGTGGTCACCTGGGGGACAGTGATCACCAAATAATAGAATTCATCATAAGATGTCGAGTGGGTAAGGTAACTAGTAGGGTGAAAGTGCTAGACTTTAGGAAAGCTGATTTCAATGAACTCAGGTGTTTAGTCAAGGATGTACTGCAGAGTAAGAGTTTTGAAGAGATGGGAGCCCAGGAAGGGTGGCTGTGCCTTAAGGAAATGATCCTTCGGGCACAGAGGGAGATGATCCCGATGCGGGGAAAAAGGGGGAAGGGGCCAAGAGGCTTCCTTGGCTGACCAGAGAAATCCAGAGCAGCCTACGGGCAAAAAGGGGGGCATATAAAAAATGGAAATGGGGAGAGATTACTAAAGAGGAGTATACCTCCTCTGCTCGCACTTGTAGGGAGGCAGTTAGACAGGCCAAAGCTACCATGGAGCTGAGGATGGCATCCCAAGTTAAGGATAACAAAAAATTGTTTTTTAGATATATAGGGAGTAAAAGGAAGGCCCAAGGTGGAATAGACCTCTACTAAATGGGCATAAGCAATTGGTGATGGACAGGGGGGACAAGGCTGAACTCCTCAATGAGTTCTTTGCCTCAGTGGTCCTAAGTGAGGGGCAAGACAAGTCTCTCACTGGGATTGTAGAGAGGCAGCAGCAGGGCACCAGACTACCATGCGTAGACCCTGAGATGGTGCAGAGTCATTTGGAGGAACTCCATGCCTTTAAGTCGGCAGGCCCAGATGAGCTCCATCTGAGGGTACTGAAGGCACTTATGCTGAGGGGAAACCAGCACTGGTTTGTAGCAGGTAGATCATGCCTGACTAATCTAGTCTCTTTTTATGACCAGGTTACAAAACACCTGGACGCAGGAGTAGGGGTTGGTATCGTTTACTTAGACTTCAGGAAGGCCTTCGATACGGTATCCCACCCCATACTGGTGAACAAGTTAAGAGGCTGTGACTTGGATAGCTACACAGTCCGGTGGGTGACGAATTGGCTACAGGGTCGTAACCAGAGAGTCGTAGTGGATGGGTCGGTATCGACCTGGAAGGTGTGGGCAGTGGGGTCCCGCAGGGCTTGGTCCTTGGACCGATACTCTTCAATGTCTTCATCAGCGACTTGGACGAGGGAGTGAAGTGTACTCTGTCCAAGTTTGCAGATGACACAAAACTGTGGGGAGAAGTGGACACATTTCAGCAGGGAACAACTACAAGCAGACCTGGACAGGTGGGACATATGGGCAGAAAACAACAGAATGCAATTCAACAAGGAGAAATGCAGAGTGCTGCACCTAGGGAGGAAAAATGTCCAGCATACCTACTGCCTAGGGAATGACCTGCTTGGTGGCACGGAAGCGGAAAGGGATCTTGGAGTCCTAGTGGACTCCAAGATGAACATGAGTCATCAGTATGACAAAGTCATCAGAAAAGCTAATGGCACGTTATCGTGCATCAGTAGATGCATAATGAACAGAACCAAGGAGGTGATAATTCCTCTCTATTGGGCACTGGTCAGACCGCAGTTGGAATACCGTGTGCAATTTTGGGCGCTGCACTTCAAGAGGGATGTGGATAACCGGGAGAGCATCCAGAGAAGGGCCACTCGTATGGTTAAGGGCTTGCAGGCCAAGTCCTATGAGGAGAGACTAGGGCAACTGGACCTCTTCAGCCTCCACAAGAGAAGGTTGAGAGGCGACCTTGTGGCTGCATATAAGTTCATCACGGGGGCACAGAAGGGAATTGGTGAGGTTTTTCTCACCAAGGCGCCCCTGGAGGTTACAAGAAATAATGGCCACAAGCTAGCAGAGAGCAGATTTAGACTGGACATTAGGAAGAACTTCTTCACAGTTCGAGTGGCCAATGTCTGGAATGGGCTCCCAAGGGAGGTGATGCTCTCCCCTACCCTGGGGGTCTTCAAGAGGAGGTTAGATAGGCATCTAGCTGGGGCCATCTAGACCCAGCACTCTTTCCTGCCTATGCAGGGGGTCGGGCTCGATGATCTATTGAGGTCCCTTCCGACCCTAACATCTATGAATCTATGAATCTATAGCACTACCCCCTAACAAATTAGTAAAGCATCTAGTTTCTCTTTAACCGGAGAAAACTATTTGTTGTCTTATATGATGGTGTGCAACACCATCTGTACCCCTTTTCAAAATCTTAGATCCTCCCATGGGTGTATGAATTATGACTAAAATGTGACTAATATGTATCTGACCGTATGAGCACAATGATTTTTAGAGGTGTTTCTTTTACTGGAGTTTCCAGCTGTTCTGTAGGCTTATCTGTTCTACTGATAGTCATTAATGTTCAGTTAAATTGACCTTAATAGGTATGGGACGCTGCAAAACTATTATCTCATGCTTAGAATATCACAGGTGATATTGGGCCAACTCAGCAAGATGCTCAGTAACTGAACTGAGGGTGGAAACAGACATCATCTGACTACTCATTTGTTCCACCTTAAAAAAATTTAAGATGGGACAAATGCTGAGCAAATAGAAGTCCTTACCCTTTGTTGCACCACATGACAGGAAAATCAGTGGTGTAACAAAAGGTAGTACTAGATTATACCACTTAATTGCAATGAACATCTATTATGGCACTTTCCTGCTGCCCCAGAGCCGTGGCGTGTATCTGGAACAACAGGGAAAATAGGGTTTTCTCCCACCCCCCATGGGGCAGGTCTGGGGCCACAGGAAAAGCAGGGAGATCACATCTCCCCCTGTCCCTCATCATCAAAGGCAGGACAAGGGGAGACATTATTTCAGCCAGTGAAGCAGATAAGCCATGCCATGATACATTGAGGCACAGCAGAATCACTCCATTCAGCAACTTCTGTCTCTAGCCTCAGTGATTGGCACCCTTAGATAATCCCTGAGTACCTTGAAGGATTGAGCCAAAAGTATTTTAAGAGTAATTATTTCTCTTCCTTTTTATCCTGTCTTACTATAGCTTCCTCAGTTATGACAGTCCTCCTTATCTCCCAAAATATCTGCAAATGTATCAAAAGATACTCATTTATTTTCAAGGTCATGTGTTGATCTGACAGTAACAGAAATATAGTGTATATCAAGAGTTGCCTTAGTGACAACTTATTTTTAAGAGCTCACCTGTCTGAAGTTACTGCATTTTTTTTTTCCTTTTTAACAAGGAGTACATATATCTGAATCTCATCCAGTCTATCTGTCATCTTTGGAAGTTTGTTTCCACTCAGGTAGTACTAATAAAAGCTTTTGAGACTTTGGTTTTCTCTTCCCCAAGCATCTGTTTCCTGTCAGCTAAATATTTTGCAAAATTACACCTCGTCTCTTTATTCAGTCAGTCCCTCAATAGCCCATTTAATTATATTATGAAAAGGTAACACTTTTGAAGCATGTTAATCTGAATGGCTTTATTATCCTAAAGTTATTACCCATTTTTTTTAAAATCTACGGTTTAGAACATTTCCTGAATAACAGTGTAAAAATTCCTTTAAAAAATCTATATTATAGGCTACTAGCTATATTATAGGCTACTATATGCTACTAGCATACAACAGTGGTCTTATAAAAATCTTAGTCACTCAACTCAGAAATAGATTCTCTTCAATATCTATGTGCCTACATAGAAGAAATATCACTGTGTGGAGTTTGTTATTCCTATATGCGATTCATTCCATTCATACCAGTCTCTTTGCTATATCAATAATGTTCAGGGAAATGCTTCATTATTATGCTCAAGGAAATGCTTCTAATTTCTAGATGCAAAACAGGGAACCTGATGCTTTGTATGATACTCCTTCAGATTCCTGTTTGCATAATTAATGTTCTGGAAGGGACTCCTTTGTTTCCATGAGACAACTAGTTACTATGACAATGGTAATTGTTTATAAAGCAGTCTGCAATGGCATGAGAGTATTATCCAGTGCAGAATTACTGGAAGATGATCTGTCAGAAAGCTGTCATGAGTTTGAAGAATAACAATTTTGATAATTTTTAAGCAGTATTTTTCTGATGTTAAATCCACAGAAACTTTTGGGAAGATGTGAATTAGTGCTAAAAACCATCTGGTGTGACTCATTTATTAAACTGTCAGAAAGAATTAGGTTGATCTTTCTTTCTTTCCAAGTTAACATATAATATACTTGTTACCTGTATGATGAGTTGGGATGCTTTCAATTGTCTGCCAGAGATACCAAGGCATTTAATCAGAATTTGAGATGAAAGCGTCATAACTCTTCCATCCTTGGAAATTTTAAAGAGCAGTTTGGACAAATCCTTGGCTGTGGTAGTTTAGTCAGGGACCATCCTGCCTTGAACATGTGGCTGGACTAGATTACTTTGTGACATCCCTTCCAGCCACGTTGTCCTATGATCCCATTAATTCTCTGTAACTGCTACTTATAAGCTCCTTAAGACAAGCTTTGAATTTATTAAGTCCTTTTCAGTGGCTGCCCTGGCAATGAATTTGGGTACTCTTTATAGGGGTCTCTGTCTGAAGTTTTCAAATCCCCCTTAGGGGTGTATATGCTTTTAATCACAGGCTTAATGTGAAACATATGATAAATCTCACTGATTTTAATGAGATAACTCATGTGTGGTAAAGTTGCTGGCATTTGCATGCCTTGTTTAATCAGGAGCTGTGTGAATAGGCTGTTAAATTACCACCTCTAAAAGATGCATATCATTGGAGGATTGGGGACTATTTTTTGTTGTTGTTGTTTTTATTTCCAAAGCAGATCAATACCCCAGATTCCTCATGGGCAGACTCATCGCTAATAAAAGCCTGTTAAATTAAAACTTAGGTCAAGAGTTTCATAAAAGAAGGAATCTACTTTAAGGGATCTACAGGTATGTTTAGATGCATGTTGACTTAGGTACAGTACTCAGAACTAATTAACTTTTGAGAGTCAAGCCACTTATTTAAGCCTGTCACTGTTTTTAGAATGGGCGGGGGGGAAAAGGAGCAAAGGGAGTTTGATCTGGGGATTTTTCAGCCCCTGCTGGAGGGTGGGGCAGGTGTATTGGAGCACCTCCTCCACACAAGGCAGGGGGCTCCAATTCATCCACCCCATCCTTCAGTGCCAGCTGGGGAACCCCTAGAATGATCTCCCTCTCCTCCCTTCCCTCCTTCCCATTCTGAAAACTTTGCACCCTCACAGGGAGGAGGGGCCATTGCTAGGGGAAACCAGCTGCAGGTTTCAGTCAGCAGCTAGATTTCTCTCCCAGCTGGAACCAACAGTGAATATCTCTTTGTTCCAGGGGATCCTTGTAACTCAGAGCACTTCCTGCAAAGCATTGTCAGTTACAGCAGGGAGCTGCACTTCTGTCTGCACCCTTAGAGCCCTAATTAGGTTGGTCTAAGTGTGAACTGTCCAGAAGTTCAGGAAGGTTAGAGCAGTCTAAAAATGACCAGCCCGATCTAAATCAACCATAATTCTGAAGTAGTCTAGTCTAGATTGGGTTACACATTTTTAGTGCAATCTAACTGCCCTGAATTTCTGTACAGTGGGCTGACAAAGACAAGCTGCTGGACTTAGCCCTGGGGCTGTGCTTTTCCTAACTGCCCTGCTAGCACCAGGCTATTTTTAGCCCCCCAGAGTCTCACCCCATCCCCAGATAGAAAACCCCTCTACAGCCCAGCCAGCTGCCCAATATACATGGCTTATTTGCTAGCTTTGTTTTTCATGCATACAGTAAGCTGTTTACTACAAGCTATATCATTTAGCATTGTAATAATGCAGTATTTATATGATTATGTATCAAGATACTCATAGCAACTAGAAATATAGGAAGAAAAGGAAAAGCCCAACTGATAATGTATAGTATGTTTAAAACCTATAGCCCTATTTATAGGAGAAATAATTTCTTCACAGTCTTTCAATGATGAATCATCCTACATATACTACAACATTCAGCAAATCTTTCTAGAAATTATATTGCACAATTAGCAAACAGCATTAGGAAATTCACTGCAGTTTATAAAATATTTAAAATAATTACATATGATTATGAGATTAGTTCCTAAAGCACAGAGCAAAATCATAAAGTTACTGCATGAGTCATTCAGACACACAGTCCCAGTTTTCTGTGTCAATTGACAGTTGCTCACAGATTACAAGTTTTTATTATATTTGGTGAATATAAATGCTGTTAGTTTGGTGGCAGAATGATGCAATGATTGTGGTTTTTTCATTCCATAATTAAGATTTGAGTTCTCCAAACACCCCCAGTCTCATGGAAAATAGGAATGTTGTCCAAGTCACCCAACTGGTAGAAGAGTTGATTATCTTTTTTGAACACACAAATATCATCTGAAGAGGACCATTAGTATACATGCAGTTATGCTTTTTGTGTTTGATCTCAGCTATTCCATCAAGTAGCTCAGCAGTATCAACTTCCATTGGAGTGGATACTGGATGCAGAGTACAAAGTGCCTCATAAAAGATATGCACACTGCTCAGAAATTTACTTCTTTTTGGTCTCTCCTTATCAGACCCCCTGCCTCACAGGCCTCTAAAGTGTTACCAAGATCCTGTTCCTATAAGAAAGATCAACATCTTTTCAGCCACACACACCAAATCATTATTTAATTCTTTAGCTACATTCTTTCCTTTCATATTCATTTTCTCTGAATCTTCTCCTTTTTCTGGTAGGTCCTAGTTGCTATAACTCTTTGGTGATTGCAAACACAATTTCCTTTCTTTAAATAACAGGCCTTAAATCCTTTTCTACTGTTACCCTTCTTATATCCAAACTGTCCCTTCCTCCTGGATGCCTTGGTTTTTCTTTTCCATTCCAAACTTCTTATTTTTCCTAAACCAGTGTCACATCTCAGACCACTTGGTTATTTTAAGTTCCACATCTACCCCCAAATACAATACAAATTATATCTTTGAACTTTCAGCATTTCAGTATCTAACTCACGCTTTTTTTAATAGTTGTTACTTTTCCCTTGTGCTTTTACTAGTTCTACCATTGAAATCGAGGGGAATCTTGCCAAAGATTTAAAAAAGAGGAGTTCTGGAGAACATAGTTCAAATATGTGTTCACATGCGCGCACGCACACGCACACACACACACACACACACACACACAACTCCATAGTTTTTAAAGCCAGAAGGACCATTAAAATTGGCTAGCCCAAGAGCATCAAACATGGCCTGTGGGCCAGATCTGGACCACAAAGCCACTCTAAGCCACTCTAACTGGCCACACACACACAACTCCATAGTTTTTAAAGCCAGAAGGACCATTAAAATTGGCTAGCCCAAGAGCATCAAACATGGCCTGTGGGCCAGATCTGGACCACAAAGCCACTCTAAGCCACTCTAACTGGCATACTGGACTATCGGCATGGCCGAGGGGAGTGGCCTGCCACAGAACCTGGAGCCCTTGCGCCCCAGTGGACTTGTCAATTGGTGGAAGGAGAGCAAGTGAGGGCGGACACAGCCTTGGTGGCTTCTTTTATCCATCTGCAATGCTATGCCATACCTCATCATCGGCCTCTGGTCCCTGCTACATGACCTATGCTGGAGCCAGAGCTGGAGCTGCTGCCCTGGCATGAGGCATGTGGTGGCAGCAGGTGCCACCATGGCAGTGGCAGCTCCAGCTCCTGCATGGGGGACACAGTGGGGGCTGGAGTTGCTGCCAAGTGCTCTTGGTCAGATCCAGGCAGCCACTGCTGCAGCTTTCTTATACCATGAGCTGGATCCAGCCTGCAAGGAACCCCAAAAGCCAGCTCCAGCCCAGGGTACAAAGTGAGCTTAACACCCCTGATATACCCTGACCATTTGTATGACACAAATTTCATATAGAAATCCCTGTATTAATGCAATGGTACCCAGATGAGCTAAACTCTGCCACTCCCATTTATCCAATTAATTTTAAGACACTCTAATAGCAAAACTATTCTTTCATCAGGCTAGGAAAGTACACAAGGCCTGTTTCTCCACTTGGTGTCTTTAGCAGAGAAGCTGGATTTGTCTTCACATAAAGATACTAGAGACTGCTTGAAGCAGCTCACTCACCCTCAGCCAGCTCAGTGGCTCCACAGTCAAAAGCTACCACCTCATTGCCATCTGTAAGAGGGTTAACACTGGATTCTTGCCACTTGCTGCCCCAGGGAGAAGTTGAAGTAATTTTAGCACCGTTTACTTGCATCTTCTCCAAGATAATCTGGATGAAACAGCAGGAACTTTCCAGTGAGGTAGGACATCAAGAAGGCTAGGTCCCAGATCCTTGCAAAGTCAGTAGCAAGACTGTTAATTCTTCTATAAATAAGTTTTTATATATATACATACATACATACATATATATATATATATATATATATATATATACTCTGTGGCATTGCCTTGTTGCTGTCCTACCTCACAAGGAAGTTCCTGCAGCGTCACGCAGACTGTTGCCTGGGATGCCATACTTCCTGGACATTCTGTGGTCTCAGGAAGACTCACTCTGTGTCACAGACTTACCCATAATTCTGGAAGAATCTTCTATACTTTGCCTTCCAAAAACAAGGAACATGTCTTGTTTACAGTGTGCATAGTATACAAGAACATATGCTAATAGTAAAGGAATGCAAAAAGACCTGAGAATTATGAGTTTCCATCCATTATAGATAGCAAACTCACTTCTCCTTTTCTTTCTTCCTCTATTGTTCATAAACATAGGTACTGAGCATATAAATAAACACTTACACACTGACTAATAGAACGTGAAATTGCTCAGTAGGTGCATCTATGTAAAAAGTTTACTGCAGAGTAGACTAATTCGCTTTGCAGCAAATGTCTCAGTGTCTACACATGCTAGCCTATGAGGCCGCAGGAAACTAATAAGCTCTGCAGTAAGATAGTACTTGTAAATACAAATGCTGTCCTGCTGCAGAGTTTTTTCATATGCATCGGTGCGCATGTAAATGCTAACCCAGTTGTCTGGGGCACAAGGGTGCTTCAGTGCAGGTGCTACCTGCTGGCTAGTCCTACACTGGAACACCCTTGTGCTCCAGCCAGCCCCTCCGCAGCACATTGAGCCAAGTCAGAGGCTTGTCCTAGGCAGTCCTAGGCTGGCAGGCTGACCTCCTAGGCTCCTGCTATCCAGGGATGCTCCAACCTGGCTTAACGTCCTGTAGATCCAGGCACATGTATAAACATGGCACCCAGGAGCAATACATTCTGGCACAATATACTAATCTCTACATGGGTCCTGATCTCTCAGTCTCCTGTGGGTCCCAATCTCACATGACTGAGAGGCAGTTGCTCGGCACCCGACACCCTGCCTTAGCTTTCCCAGTTGTGTGTAGACTGGGACCCATCCCCATCTCCCCATGGCTGGGAGGCAGCTGCTGGGCAGCTGGGACAGTTCTCCTAGCCATGAGAGGGTCAAGACCAGCCCCAGTGCCCACTACCAGCCTGGGGCCGACACCCAGGGGAGTGTGGAGCTCTCTCCGGCTGCTGCAGAGGGGTAGAGCAGGACAGGAGCAGCCCTGGGCTGAACTGCTCCTATCAGGAGCAAAATTGCTCCCAATGGGCACATGTTCAGATGTGTGTAGGGCATTGCACCTGAAAATTCAGGTGCATTAATTGCATGTGTAGATGCGCCCATGGTGAAGAATCTTCTCCCTGCCCCTGATGCACTTGCAGAGCAGCTGATCTATGTTAAGCCTAATATTCTCCTGATCTTTTAGGCCAATATTAATGCACATAACTGATCCCTCACAGGCCTAAAGAAGTATTTCATAGATTTCATAGACATTAGGTCTGGAAGGGACTTTGGAAGATCATCGAGTCCAGCCCCCTGCCCCAGGGGCAAGAAGTCAGCTGGGGTCATAGGATCCCAGCAAGGTAAACATCCAAATTTCTCTTGAAGGCATTCAAAGTAGGTGCTTGAACCACCTCTGATGGCAGGCTATTCCAGGCCTTGGGGGCTTGGACAGTAAAGAAGTTCTTCCTTATGTCCAGCCTGAAATGGTCTTGCAGGAGTTTATAACCATTTGACCTTGTCATCCCTTGGGGCGCTCTGGTGAACAAATGTTCCCCCAGATCCTGGTGAACACCCCTGATAAACTTATAGGTGGCCACCAGATCACCCCTGAGCCTGCGCTTTTCCAGGCTGAAGAGTCCCATAGCTCTCAGCCTGTCATCATAAGGTCTGTTTTCCTAACCTCTGATCATGCACATGGCTCTCCTCTGCACTCTCTCAAGCTTCTCCACATCCTTTTTGAATTGTGGAGCCCAAAACTGGATGCAGTACTCTAGCTGCAGCCTCACCAAGACTGAGTACAAGGGGAGAATGACGTCCTGGGATTTGCTTGAGAAGCATCTATGGATGCAAGCCAGTGTTTTGGTCACTTTACTAGCTGCAGCATCACACTGAAGGCTTATGTTCATTTTGTGGTCAATAATGACCCCCAAGTCCCTTTCATCCGTAGTGCTAGCCAGCGTAGCACTGCCAAGCCTATAAGCATGCTGCAGGTTTTTCTTCCCAAGGTGAAGAACCTTGCATTTTTCAGTGTTAAACACCACCAGGTTCTTGTTTGCCTGTCAAGGTCAGCCTGGACCACCCTCCTGTCCTCATGTGTGGATGCTTTACCCCAAAGTTTGGTATGATCAGCGAACTTGACCAGTCCACTTCTGACTCCAATGTCCACATCATTGATAAAGATGTTGAACAATATAGGTCCAAGGACAGAGCCCTGAGGGACCCCACTGGTCACAGGGCACCATGACAATTGACTTCCATCAACCACCACCCTCTGGGTTTGACCATGGAGCAGAATTCCCCAGCCAGCAGATCATGTTGTACCTGAGGCCACAGTTGGCCAATTTTGCCAAGTGGTGATCATGGGATACCAGATGGAAGGCTTTTTTGAAGTCAAGATATATGACATCAATCTCCTCTCCCTTGTCCAGGTGATAGGTCACCTGGTTGTAAAAGGAGATGAGATTGGTCAAGCAAAACCTACCCACAACAAACCTGTGCTGGCTACCCCTCAGGATGTTGCCATCAGCCAGTCCATTAAGAATGGCCTCTTTGATAATCTTTTCTAAGACCTTTCCCGGGATAGAGGTCAGGCTGATGGGCCTGTAGTTTGCCGGATCCACTTTCCTCCCTTTCTTGAAGATAAGCACCACATTGGCCTTCTTCCAATCTTTGGGCACTTCACCAGAATGCCAGCAGTTCTCGAAGATCCATGCCAGGGGCTGAACTATGAAGCTAGCCAGCTCCTTTAGTACCCTGGGGTGTAGACTGTCAGGGCCGGCTGACTTGAAGGTGTTCAGCCTCTCAAGGTGTTCCTTCCTGAGGTCAGCATTGATTTTGTCACCAGTTCCTTTTTGTTTGTTGCCTTCAGCTGGAGCTGAATGTGTGCAAAACTGCAAACTGCTCTTTTTCAAGGAATATCAAGATATGCTACAATACCAATGAGCCACCCAAGGTACATCTATGCTGCCTCAGGACAGTGCTAGGGGACCCTACAACAATATGCTGCCCCATGCATACTACTTCCCAAAACTTATGGAATGTAGCCACCTTAATGCAGTGCCAGGCACATAACAATTAAGCTCTCCCAAAGAGAGGAAACGAGACTTCCTGACCGGATGTCCCTCATGGACAGTGGTAATTGAATTTTGGATCTATGCTCCAATTGTTTTGCAATGCACCAGAGACTTATCAGCTATAACTATCCTTGCTAAAGTCTCTACTGTTCCCAACAGAAGTCAGTACAGTGAAAGATTTTGTGGGTTACAATACCACGCATTATTCAAACTGATCATCTACCATTTAAAAGCAAAAGAGAAAATGATAGAATTTTTTTTAAAGCCCGCCTAATTATGGGGAAAAAAACAACTACTACATTTACTTGATTAAAAGAATAGAGTTTTTTCTTCATTTTAACATAAGCTCCTTACCTTAGAATCCAATATAAGGCAGTGAGAAGCAGGCAACTGCTCCAGCTCCAGTTCCAGCTCCAACCCCAATCCTGGGTTAGAGCCAAAGCCACAGTTGTTGCCCACCTGCCACCTCTACACACCCCACCACTCCTCCCCCACAGCCTTCAGCCCCCACTGACCCTTGTCTTCCCCTTGCACTTCTTCCCCCTCTCCCCCTGTGCTATTTCCCCCCACACACACACTTCCCCACTGGCTCTGTGCTGCTGGGAAGTGGGGGGGAGCTTGTTCAGTGCCCCTAAGCTGCAGCAGGGATGGGGACTGCTGGTGCCAGAGCCAAGGTAAGGGGGCGTAGAGGGACAGGTGAGAAGCGGGGAGACATCATGAAGCGAGGGAGACAGGAGGTGTGGGGGGACCTGTGGCTGCAGGGGGATGAAGTGGCAAGGAAGGGGGAAGTGGAGAGGGTGGGGGAAGGGGGAAGAGAGGCATGAGGCTGCAGGGAGTAGGCACAAGAGGAAGGAAAGAGGAGGCACTAGCAGCAGGGAGAAAACTGTCTGCCCTTACAGAGAATTTTTTTTCTTATGTCTAGCCTGAATTTACTCCCTATTAGCTTATGCCCATTGGTCTTCATCCTCCCTTGAGGTGCCTTTCTGAAGAGATGCTCCCCTAAATCTTGGCACTCACCCCTGATGTATTTGTAGGCAGCTATCAAGTCACCTCTCAGCCTTCTCTTACTCAAACTAAACAGGCACAGTTCCTGGAGTCTCTCCCCATAAGGCCTATCCTTCATGCCCTTTACCATATGGGTGGCCCTTCTTTGTAGCCTCTTGAGCTTATCCATATCCTTCTTGAAGTGCGGTGCCCAGAACTGGACACAATACCCAAGCCAAAGCTTCACCAATGCCAAATAGGGCCGTGCGACGCTTTGGGTGCTGATTCAGAGGAGATTCGGCCAGATTCAGTGGCCAAATCTCCAAATCTGAATCAAATCAGGGGACCAATAAAAAGGTCCAAATTGATTTGAAGTTCTCTGAATCTTCAGAAAAGATATGGAGAGCTTGGATGATTTGGGCAGTCCCTGCTCGCTGAAGCAGGAAGCTGGAGCCGGACTTGGAGCTGGTTCCCCACCCGCCCCAGGTCCTGTGAAAAAGAAAGCCACTACTCACTGGGTGCTGCCTGGCAGGGGGGCAATCCCTGCTGCTCTCTGCTGCCCCCCACTGCATGGGGGGGCTCAGTCATGAGCCCCCTGATCCCTGACCCTCTCCCAGCCCCCAACATCTGCCCCGCCTGCCCCAGCTCTGGCCCATGAAGAAAACTATAAAACCCGAAAACCCCCCTGGACTCTCTGGTTCCTGCAGCAGCCTCAGAGCTTTGAGGGGCTCATGGAAGAGCCCCCCCATGTGGCATGGGGCAGTGGAGGGCAGTGGGAATAACCCCCCTTTGGGCAGGAACTGCTGAGTACAGGTTTTTTTAGATTATTTTTCCTTAAAGGACCGGAGCTGAGGTGGGCGAAGAAGCCATGGGGGGACTGGGACAGCGGGAGGGCTCATGCAGAACCCCCATACAGTGTAGGGCAGTGGGGGAGGGCATCAGGGATTGCCCCCCCCCAAACCCAGCAGCACCCAGTAAGTCAGGGCTTTTTTTTTCAAAGTTCTGGGAGCTGGGGCAGGCGAGGCTAGGAGAGCAGGCAGAGGATGGGGCCTACGTGATTCAGAGATCCAGCAGCAGCAGCCCTCATTCTCCCCCACCTCCTGCCTCTGGGCTAAGCTCCGTGGGGCTGGTGGAGCTGGTTGGAGTGCAGCCCGGTGCCGAGAGGCAGGGGAAAGCCAAGGCTGTGCTCTGACCAGCTCTGTGAGCCCCACGAAGCTCGTCCTGGTGGTGGGAGGCAGAGTGCAGCCCTGGCTCTCCCCTGCCTCCTGCCACCAAGCTGCTTCAAAACTCAAAACATTTCAAAACTTTCAAAATGTTTTCAGTGCCCTCATTTCATTTCAAAGCCGTTTTGAAGCCAAAACACATCAAAACAGCTTTAAAATGAAACACTTGTTGAAATTTCACACAGCCCTAGTTCTTAGTACTTTTGCATTATGGCATACAAGCAAGTTTATACCAAGTAAAGCATATTAAGATAAAGTAAAACAGCATCAGGCTATTTTCAGCTTGTTCATTTGCTATTACTATAAAACCACACTTATTTAAGTTAAACACAGGTGTGAGAATATTCAGCAAAGGCAGAAACTATGCTTAATTTACTGAGGCAAGTTCCAATGCATGCTCATTAAATACTAATATTTTAAGTAGTCATCCATATTTTTACTTTTTATTTTTTGTTCTATTGTAGATATTAGAAAGACTAAAAATCACTATATAGGGTGCTGACAGATGTGCAGTTTACCCCTATAACTCATGGCACTTAACATAAAGTGCTATGAGTTACAGCAACCCCCTAGACCCAAAAGACTTTTGCTGTTGAGTACAGAGGGTAGGGGATCAAGTTCCACTTTGGAGCTGATCCAAGAGCCACAGCCATCCCCCTCCCGCTCTAGTGATCTCTGCAGGATGGGAAGGGGGAAGGGACAGGAAGGAGCTCTGGTCTGGTGTTTGCCAAGCCTGTGCTAGGAGCAGCTTCCCCTCCCCACTTCCACCCTCCCATCATACAGACAGCACCGGGGACAGGGATGGGCTTCATCAGCCTAGCCCCCATCAGCACCAAGACAAACAGAAGTTAATGAAGGCGCTCTGCTCTGGATCGCTTTCATCAGAATCCTCATTAAATGAGGGTTAATTTGTTGCACAATCAGTCACTTTTAAAGCATTCTGCAGCCATGCACTTCTGTCAGGGCATGACTGTAGAGCACTTTTACGGGGCCAATTACGTGGCAAATATCATTTCTGTCAGTGCCCTATAATAGCTTTTTTTTTGTCAGCAAAAATAAAAGTGAAAAATCTGTATCTAAATTTTGGTTATAACATTAGAAACTATGTACTGTTGTTTCTGTCATAGATCTTGCTGCATATTCCAACATGTCAGAAAAATGGAATATATAAAAAAGAAACCCCTGTTTATATATTGGCAGATATATTTGTCTGGATATTTCCAATGCAGCAGACCTTTACCTGGTGTATATTACTATGGCACCTAGGATCCACCTCCTCTCAATTTTATATGCTTCTTACGTACAAAGCGTTAAGATGTTAAGTCTGACACTTTTAAAACACAAAGGTAATAATTAGGACTGTGTGAATGCTTGGAATGGAATAAAAGTTCTGCACTTCTAATCTAGAAGACTATGAGTTTGTTATACTCTGATACTGCCCCATGAAATCAGCTGGCCTCTCCAGTCCACCTGCATACTCCATATTGCAGAGTCAAGACCATATAGAAAAATAAGCAAGCACACTGATGGCTGACTTAGAGCAGTGTCATCCTTCAGGCAGGGAATCTGTATGAAAATAGATTTGCAGATACCTAAGTCAAAACAAATAGTGAATGAAACATTAGTTTCTCTTCCAAGCTGCAGGAGAAGCTTTTGCATGGCTCCTTAGGGATACAATTGAAGATAGAATTGGCAGTCCAGGCCATCTGTCAGGAGATCAGACAGAGAAATCAACCTCTCCCATGTGGAAGAATAAGGCTTCAACTGCACCTGCTTTGCATGGCAGGATTAGACTCTGGATGGGCTCCAGCCACATTTTACTGGGCTCTAGCCACACTGTCCCCATGCAGAGGGATCACACCTCACTTGGGCCAGTCCTGCATGGCTGGATCAGACCTTGGACATGCCAACACATGGGTTGGGCACCAGCCACACCAGCTCCACATGACAGGATAGTGCTCACGTTATGCTAGCCTTGCACAGAGAGTTTGGGCTCTGGAAATTTGGCAGTGGGGGAAAAATGGAAAAGAAGACTATCACTGATCCTTTGCTACCAAGTTTCCAAGCTCTGTGAGGCGAGATAAAGGTCTGGTTGTGCCAGTCCCATGAGGATGGATCAGGCTCTCACTGCTCCAACCCTACATGGAGGGACTAAGCTCAAACTGTTCTGGCCCAAAACATCAGGCTCTAGACATGCCAGCCCCTTGCAGATGGATCAGAACTCACTGGGCCAACACCTCACATGGGATCAAGCGCCAGGTTGGATTCAGCCCATGGACTGAACCAGAACTGCTCATCTAGCCTGAAAGGCCAAAAGATTGGGTACCATTGTGCAAGGCATACACACACACACACACCCACTTTCAGGTATAAACAATTTGGAAACACTGGGCTAATCAAAACATTAGTCATATCTTTAAAAAAGTTCCTAAATGTCTGACTAGCTTTTCAGGACCTGTGTTTTATTTTCAGTCACTTTACCCTTCTAGGTTTGAATAGCAGTAGAAGTAACAAAATGTCATGAGAAAAGCCGTGTGTGACAGAGCAAGTTTTGTCCAAGACACCACAGACTTGCTACGGAAACTTAAAAACATAGACCACCTTCCCAGCAACACACTCCTAGCCACCATGGATGTTACCAGCCTA
>NW_005842054.1:1783381-1815469 GCF_000455745.1 Alligator sinensis
AAGGATCCAGACTGTGCCATGACAAGAAATGCAAAACCTGCCCCCACATCTCCACCACCCCCACTATTACTACACCCCACAACAGAGCCACCAGCATCCCAGGATCTTACAGCTGCACCTCCAGGAATGTAGTATACCTCATCCAATGCACCAAATGCCCTGATGGAAGATATGTAGAAGAAACCAAACAACAACTGCGCACCAGAATGAACGCACACCGGAAATCTATCAAAGACAGAAACACCCAATTACCGGTGGGGGAACATTTCTCACAGGAGGGCCACTCTCTCTCTAATCGCTCAGTCCTGATCCTCAAGGGAAACTTACACAACACTTCCCAGAGACGAGCCTATGAGCTCCATTTCATCAATCTGCTGGATACTAGAGATCATGGACTAAACATAGACATTGGATTTTTGATACATTATAATCTGCCTGGCAACTGACTCCCCAGCCCAGCCCAGCCCCTGGCTTCTTTACTTTTCATTCCATCCAGGAAGAGCACACACCAACTGCTGAAGCTTCCTTAGCCTGATGAAGGGTTTTTGAACCCAAAAGCTTGCTCAATAACTATTCTCCAACCATTTGGGTTGGTCTAATAAAAGATATCAAATTCATCCAAGGAACCTTGTCTGCCTATGTCCTTAGACCAACACTGCTACAACCTAAACCCCTGCAACATGCTCTTTCAAAAGAGCATTCCCCAAAACAATAACACTTTCTGACAGTAAATGAAACAAAATAAGTATCTGATTATGTTGTGATTGTTATAACAATCCCATGTTTGCCCAGTTATTTGTTATGTTTTTAACTTATTTTGTTCCTGAAAAATTACGGTCCCTTTCTAGATGTTACATTTGTCACATGAGAGGTACTCTGGAATTTTGTTATGAAACAGAAACATTGTACAATGCACATGACCAGATGTTAAAATTATTGAAGGATATTTCTGCACAATATTTCTGTGAGCAGTTTCTTTGTGACTGGTCTCCCTTTTTCATCTAGGGATAAACTGGTTTAATATCTGGTATATTACGGTTTGTCGTACGATATTCACATATAGCATGTAATGGCTGGAGGGAACCTATGACTATTGCTACCAGGGCTCAATGTTCAGAGAACATAGATTTTAGGTGTTATATTGTGCAACATAATGATGTGTTTGAGAGCCTAGCATGCCTTGAAAACTTGGGCTACCAAACAGTAAAGAATGTGTTGTTCTACCCATTAAAATGAATCAGCATTGACTTTGTCTTTCTCTATGAACATATATGGGCTTAGTCTGATTTTCAAAGGAGCTGAGCACCTGCAGCTCCATTGTTTCTCTCACTATTGACTCATTTGATTTGTTGGAGAACTATTTAGAATGCAATTCCTTAACACCTTTTCCATTACTTTATGTTTGTCTAGCAACCAGTTTCATTAGTTCTTTTTTATGTGTTTCAGTTTCCAAGTAACTTTAATGACTAGATTTCTCCAGGATTTCATTTTGCATAGACACAAACAAGAATAATGATTCTGTCTTCTCTCAGTAATGCCCTTCAGAATGGCGCTGATTCATCCCAGAATGGATAGTATTGCATGCATGTGTCTTGAGGGCAAGGCTACTCTAACACTAGACCACTACATTAAAGTAGGGCTGGTTATATCTTCCACAGCCTGCCATTTATTTTAGTCTAGCTGTAGAATTGCTTTAGAAAAAAATGATGGCCTAACTACATTATTTCCCTCAATAAGGAGCTGACATTTTCCCTGCTTAGTATCAATCCATACTATTGAATTCTTTGTAGTGCCTTAATTAATCTCTGCATCATGTGCTTTGACCCCATATAATATTGACACACATGCATAATATCAACACCTGACAGATGGCCTTGACTGCCAATTCTACTTCCAATTTTATCCCCAAGGAGCCATGCAAAAGCTTCTCCTGCAGCTTAGAAGAGAAAGTAATATTTCATTCACTATTTCTTTTCACTTAGGTATCTGAAATTCTCTTTTCATATAGGATCTCTGCCTGAAGAATTACACTATTCTAAGTCAGCCATCAGAGTGCTTGCTTATTATTCTGTATGGTCCTGATTCTGCAATATGAAGCATGCAGGTGGACTGGAGAGTCCAGGTGATTTCATGGTACAGTATCAAGGTCTATCTTTATGACAAACTCATTGTCTGACTGCTGTTTCTTTTCATATGGGGGCATGGGCAAGCCGTACAAACAGTAAGTGTACACATTTTGACTTTCATTTTGAGTTTATGTATGAATTATAATTCTTGCATAGGTTAAGGCCTCTAAAGTGCCCAAAAGAAACAGAGAAGCATAGCTACCATGAAGAGAATAAATTTTACCCATATCTTTTATCCCTTGTTATTATAGGGAATTTTCATTTTACTAACAAACTGCCAAGAAGTATCATATCTTAATAAGACCCTCTGTCATTTGGTTATCATAAGCTTTGGCTCCTATTTCCTACCTTATCACAATATTATGCTAATTTGTTGCATCCACACTTAGATAATAAACCCTCTGGGACACAATCTGTATTCTTACTGCATAATATCTAACCTGGCATTGGGTGTTCAGAAATCTATAATACAAAAACTACCTGTGTATGTACTGATATAGTCTTCATCACCAGAATGTGAGAGCTTCACAAATATTTAGATTCTACCCCAGAATCATGTAGGGAATAATCTGACTATTTAGATTAGCATTATATTATTAATGTAAAACTATACAACAGTAACTAGGTCAGGGTGAGCAGGGTACTGGCCTCAGATGCTGACTATGAGGGGGCACCAGAATTCCCCCTGCTGGAAGTCTTCGCCATGGCAGAGGCAGCCCTGTGTTGCCTGCACCCAGGCAAAGCAGCTGGGCAGCAGGCTAATGAACCAAGTAGTGCATCCTAGAGGGGCAAGTCAACCCAGCAAAATGGTGTTCTCTTCTGCCTTTGCCAGAAAAGCCACAGCTGTGGGCCTAATATAAATGTATGTGGAAGGATGAGGGCTGGGAAGGGAATAAATGGGGCACCAGGGTCAGCTCCCAGGAAGCCTGGCCCTCAGGCTGAGTAGAGCTGATACTGCTATAGCAGCAGCAGTAGGCGCAGTAGAGGTAGTAG
This sequence comes from Alligator sinensis, assembly GCF_000455745.1. NCBI lineage: Eukaryota > Metazoa > Chordata > Crocodylia > Alligatoridae > Alligator > Alligator sinensis. Next base: position 1,786,501 of record NW_005842054.1, read on the forward strand.
CAGGAAGGTAATCCCTTCCTTCCCGTAACCCACATCCTCCCCTTTCTTGCCCTCATGGTCTACAGTGATTGGTATACCCCCTGCACTCTACTCCTACCCTGGGCACTCAATGAGCTCACTATGCCTCTGAGTAGAACAGCACCCCACTGGGAAACATTCAAACCACTGGTTTTGTTACCTGCAGTGAAGTTCCTGAAACTTTTGGTTTCAAGTTTCAGAATGGTTATTCGAGTAAGAGAATATTATATCAAATATTATTTTTAAAATATTAAAAAAACCCTTTAAAGCATGTTTTTTAAATTGAAATAATGACAGAGACAGGGCTGATAAGTGTGATTCCATAAGGAGCAGAGAGCTTCTCCTGAAAGAATGTTGACTTGATTTGATTTCCTTGCAAACTGATGTTCCTCTCTGGATCAAGTCCTTCTGAAGCTTAAAGTCAAACATATGTGAATTATCTTGTTCCTATCCATCAAAGATGTATGCAAAATTGCTAATCCAAATCTAAAGAGGGAAGATTTGGACAAAAAGAAAATTCAAGCCTGTGAGTCTATCAGATGTGACTGGAGTTGGACATGAACCCAGATCCAAACAGCCTTGAAATATAAGGGTCCAAGGCAGTCTGAATTTCATACAGGTTACTATGTTTTTCTTCTAAAATAAACTCTTCCATCTAAATGGTAGAAAATATCCAAAGGAAAACAACAAAATTAGAAAACATGAGTACCCTGCTAACATAGTTCAGAGGAAACTCACTGAAGGAATATAGTGATATTTCATGGCCACTGCACAACTGTTTCCATGCAGGGATAGGATGTGACCCAGGGATTTGAATGTATATGTTTCTGTGTTGATTAATGTAAGTAAGACTTTAGATTTAACTGTCTGGGACTTATGTGGACAGGGTGTTCTCAGTAGAGTTTTCTGTTTTGGAAATTACCTCCCCCAGTGAAGTCCTGAATCTGTTGATTACTAACTCATGGCTTGAGGCAATCTATTTTCTCAGGAGTCTGAATCAAGCATTTTTGGAGGGCAAGGGTATGTGTGTTACCATTTAGGATCTTTTCAACAAAGTCACAGTCAATTTGCAGCCTTTTTGGTCCAAGTATTGTTATAGATTTTAATAGTGCTTATGCATCCAGATAACACAGTTTAATAAATAGCAAATAGATAAACCTGTGCAATATAAACATGTTTGTAGAAATAATTCCTTTTATTTGGATACTGGGATTACTTTGTTGTCTCTGGTCTTTGCCCATTGGGAGCTGTCAGGCTGTGGAGAAGGCAATTTCAGAAAAGGCAGAAAATACAAAAGAAAAAAGGATTCAGTCACAGGGAACTAGATAAAGGGAGAGAGAGGCACAGAGACACTGGCTGCAATGCAGTTGCTCCTCAGGCAAGACTGTGTAATTGTGCTGCCCAATCACTAACCAGGCTAAGACTCTGGCTTAGCTTTGGCATATCTAGGGAAACTTCACATTCCCTCAGGTTAGTCTAATATGTATAAATTTAAGCGCCACACTGAATTACTTTCCTTTGTTCCTGGTTATTTTAATAGGCTCTTTTGAGGTCTCTGGTACAGGTAGTTGTTTCTGCTTATGTAGTGCAAAATACCCTTAAGAGAATGCATAACACAGCTTAGAGTTTGCTTTTATACATGGACAACTATGCAGATAATTTCAGCAATGGCTATAATATGCTATTTTTAAAAAGTGGGCCCAATGAAACCCCAAATTCTTAAATATGTTAGATTCATTGGAAGTTTAAAATCTAAATAACATTTCCAAATTTCATCCCAATATGAATGGATCTAAATGCCACAACCCCAATATAAATCTCATTATTAGAACTTCTGAATATCATAGCAGAGGAGGGGGTCTAAAGAAGAAAGCAGAGGGTCAGAACAGCCACCAATATTTAGCAACGAGTCCAAAAGATTTAGATTATAGGGCTGTACAAAATGGAAGGTAAAATAAGTGCCTGTAACAGTTAAATCATAGTATCTGCAAAATCTAATAAGCAACTAGAAGGAGTAGGAAAGGACTGGGGAGTGTGATGAAAGTCAAAAGGGACAACATGGGGCATATAAGATAGGATTCAAGCTGACCAAGGAATGTAGAAAGTTTCTTTGATTTGTTAGTCAGCCAAAACACAAAAATAAAAAACACTGTGGTACTAGAGCACCATCATCTAGTTTTCAGTCCCCTTTTATCTTAGCCACAGGTAATAAGGGAAGCAACAGAAAATATCAAGGTCAGAAAGAGATAAGCAACAGAGGGGAAGAGAAAAAGTGAAAGATAAGAGCAATGTGGGAATTCTAAGGGGTGAGAATGATTTAAGACCTCCATTATACAAACCTCTAGAAAGTACCTGATCCTAACATTGTATGAAATGAATACTGAAGCACAATAAGACATGTTCAGCACAGAATCTAATCAGGTATATTCATGAGTTCCCACCTCTTCCAGGAACAGTCTGCTCTTCCTTAAGGGTTGGGGTCATTCAGGAGATTCTATGGTTAAACACATTTTGCACTGATGCTTATTGGTGATATGTCATAGTAATCACACAGCCTGATACAAACCTAAGTCATATCCTACCATGTTGTGTTTTGTTTTTTTATATTAAAAGAAGACAGTAACCTTTATCAAAATGGTAATGATGCAGAGGGCCAAAGATGCCATCCTTATTACATGATTAGAACCACTGAAAGGAGGACCATGTACATCAGTGCTGCAAGGTTATTAAAATTATACTTGAGAGAGATCAGGAAAATGACCTTGGCCCACGTTAAAGAGGAATAGAAAAAATGCTTTGGTCCATACCAAATTTATCATGGGATAAAATTATCTGCTTATGGGATAAAATGGATCATTGCAGTTATATACTGTCTCTTACTTACAAGACAGAATGGCTGTTTATATAGGATAGGGCTTCAGTGTCTCCATTGCCTCTGGAATGGGTTTTTCTGGAATCTTTTTTGTTTTTGTTTTTGTTCTTCTGATTATTTCACAGTGAGAGGAAGTTATAACAGGTCTTTGACAGAGTGGTAACATTTGCTTCTTCCACAGTGGCACTTAGTATCTGATAAAGTGGATCTCTACTTGTAAAAAGAAAGGATAGCATCTACAAGAAAACAGTATAGTCTATTTGGGTGGGAGGATTAGAAAATATATTGTGCTGTGAACCTAATGAGCAGGAAGTCATTTCAGGAAGACTTGGTGACATCAAATATGGTCTTTTGAAGGTCAGCAATTGAGATGTCTGCGTTATTAGAAGTTCAGAGGAGCAAAAAAGTCCTTTGATCTGCATAATATATCCCATAAATTATTTTGTTGACCTTTGCAAATAATTAATTTTAGAACACTATATGTTTTTACCACCTACATTTAGGAACAGAGATCCATGATCCAGCAATGGGCTATGGGTATATTTCACTATATTCAAATGGTTTATAATTCAATGGTGCACTTTCATCAACAATGGTCCCTCAATATGAGGATGACAGTCTCCAAAAAATAGAGAAGTCACTGGTGAGTCTGTAGATGACTGAGGAGGCCAGTCCAAGATCCACATGTTCAACTGCAGTTCTGGGTGGAAGGAGTAAATCCTAGTGATGCCAAGTCAGTTCTTTCTTTCCCTTTCTTTTATCTATCTTTGCTCTCATCTAGACACTTCCATAATGAGGCAAGTTTGCTTAAAAGTGAACACTTTAAGTGACCAGGGGTACAGTGAATAGGGAGAAGCAAACAGGACAGCTTGCAAGCAGCTCATAAGTCAGTTCAAAGGTCAGTTTGCCACCCACCGTTTTGAAGTTAAACTTGTAAATTAAGATTATTTGTATATGTAATTAAGGCTGGCTAACCTACACAGTTTTATTTTAAGCAGTTAAAACTCAGCAGCTAGACCAAGACTTAAGTCCTTTGTTTAAGTAGAGTCCAGAGTGAGTGGGAGTTTGTTAGGGAGTTTGCTTGGAAACTGTCTCTCATTCCTTCACTGTAAATTTGCTGAGAGGAAAAAGGTTTGCAGGGAAAAGAGAATCCTTCAAGATCAAGAAAGAGCAAACAGGTCATCTACAGAGGAGTTTGCTAGGAGAGGTCTGTTTGGAAAGAGAGGCAGGAAGTGAGAAGCAGCATATTAGAAGATCCAGAGAGATGGCTGGAGGACACTGCAGTCCCAGAACCACTGCCACTTCCAGCTTTTCCTCTGCTTCCACCTGTGAGGTGTCTGTCCAGGCAAGACCACACACCATTGAAGCTTCCACCCAGGTCTGCGTTTGGTGCTGTTCAAACTGCAGCTTGCAGGTTCATAGATTCATAAAGTCATAGATTATAGAGTCGGAAGGGTCCCAATGGATCATTGTGTCCGACCCCCTGCCCTGGCAGGAAAGAGGACCGAGGTCAGATGACCCTGGCCAGGTGATTGTCAAGCCTCCCCTTAAACACCTCCAAGTTAGATGATAAGACCTCCTCTCTTGGAAGCCCATTCCAGACTCTGGCCACCCTTATTGTAAAAAATTTCTTCCTAATGTCTAACCTAAATCTACTCTCCACTAGTTGCACCCATTATTCCTAGTTACTCCATGGGGCGCTCTGGTAAACATTGCATCCCCAATTCCCTGCTGTCTTCCCCTGATAAATTTATAGGTGGCTACAAGGTCACTCCTCAGCCATCTTTTGTATAGGCTGAAGAGATCCAGATCTCTCAACCGTTCCTCATAGGGTCTTTCATGGAGACCACTAATCATGCAAGTGGCCCTCCTCTGAACCCTCTCCAGATCCTCCGTGTCCCTCTTGATGTATGGCATCCAAAACTGGACACAGTACTCCAACTGCAGCCTGACCAATGCCGCATAGAGAGGGGAGCATCACCTCCCTCGATCTGTTGGTCATGAATCTGCTAATACATGATAAGGTGCGATGACTTTGTTGATGGCCTCATTGCAGTGCCGGCTCATGTTTATCTTGGAGTCAACTATGACTCCAAGATCTCTCTCAGCCTCTGAGCTGCTGAGGAGGACATCCCCCAACCTGTAGGTGTGCTGGGGATTCCTCCTTCTTAGGTGGAGTACCTTACATTTATCTTTGTTGAATTTCTTCCTATTTCATTCCACCTATTGATCTAACCTGTCCAGGTCAGCCTGTAACTGCTCCCTGCCCTCTGGTGTATTCACTTTGCCCCATAATTTGGTATCATCTGCGAACTTAGAGAGGGTGCTCACCACACCCTTGTCCAAATCATTGATGAAGGTATTATCTAACTCTGGCCCAAGGACTGAACCCTGCGGGACCCCACTACCCACCTCCTTCCAGGCCTTCCAGTTCCTTCCAGTGTCAGCCGGGTGGGGGAGTGCTTGCAATGTGAGTGGTGCCTTCTGGTGGTGTCCCTCAGGGAAAAGGCAAGCGAGCTACAGGAACAGGTAGCAAGGCTCCAGAGCATCCTCCACCATGAGGACATAATCAATTCCATGCTGCACAAAACCTCTATGACTGTGGAGGAAGGACTGCCAGATGCAGAGCCAGAAAAGGAAGAGGGCATGGACTCCCAGGAAGATGGAAGCTAGAAGCTTGTCACCTCTGACAGCAAGAAAAAGTCATCATCCCCACCTGCAGCAGTTTGCCTAGAGAAGAGACCTGGAGTGCTAGCAACAGAGCAGGAGGAGCACATTCGATTGGTGGAAGAAGCCATACTAAGAATCCCCAAAGTGGGGAGGATAAAGATCACTGCCACAAAGAGGAAGCAACAGGTGGTGGTAGTGGTTAGAAACACTATTCAAGGGGGAGGGGGCAACAAGGGAAGCATCTTCATTCTTCCTAAGAAAGTAAGGCAATTGGCTAGTTACCTCAGGTGTTTGTACATGAATGCACAGATCCTGGGAAATGAGCAGGAAGAATTGTAAGTCCTAGCACAATCAAGGAACTATGATGTGATTGGAATAGCAGATACTTAGTAGGATAGCTCACATGACTGGAGCACTATCATGGATGGGTATAAACTGTTCAGGAAAGACAGGCAGGGGAGAAGAGGAGGAGTTGCACTTCATATAAAAGAGCCATATGATTGCTCAAAGCTCCAAGATGAAACTGGAGATAGGCCTGTTGAATGTCTCTGGGTTAAGATTAGAGGAAAGAGCAACAAGGATGATGTCATGGTGGATTTCTACTATAGACCACCCAACCAGGAGGATGAGGTAGATGAGGCTTTCTTCAGACAAGTTTTGGAAGTTTCCATATCACAAGCCCTTGTTCTCATGGGGGATTTCAATCACCATGACAACTCCTGGGAGGGTAATACAGCAGTGCACAGGAAATCTAGGAAGTTTTTGAAGAGTGTTGGAGACAACTTCCTGGTGCAAGTGCTGGAGAGACTAACTAGGGGTCATGCACTTCTTGACCTGCTGCTCACAAATAAGGAAGAATTTGTGGGGATGTAGAATTGAATGGCAATTTGGGCAGCAATGGCCATGAGATGATCAAGTTCGGGATTATGACAAATGGAAGAAAGGAAAGCAGCAGAGTATAGACCCTGGACTTCAGAAAATCAGACTTTGACTATGTAAGTTAGCTGATAGGAAGAATTCCCTGGGAAGCCAGTCTGAGAGGGAAAAGAGTCCAGGACAGCTGGTGATATTTTAAAGAAACCTTCCTGAGGGTGCAGGAACAAACTATTCTGATATGCAGGAAGAAGAGCGAATATAGCAGGTGACAAGCTTGGTTTAGTGAAAAACTCTTTGGTGAGCTTAAACAGAAAAAGGAAGCTTACAAGAAGTGGAAGCTTGGACAAATTACTTGGGAGGAGTATGAGAATATTGTTTGGGCATTCAGGGATGAAATCAGAAAGGCCAAAGCACCATTGGAGTTGCAGCTAGCAAGGGACATAAAGGGTAACAAAAAGGGTTTCTACAAGTATATAAAGCAACAAGAGGAAGGTCAGGGAAAGTGTCAGTCCCTTACTGAATGGGGTAGGCAATTCAGAGGCAGCTGGAAGGTGGAAGTACTCAATGCTTTCTTTACCTCAGCCTTCTATGATGAAATGACTGGCTCTATGGATGCAGGGAAATCAGTGAATGTGATATACCTTGACTTTAGCAAGTCTTCCACAGCATTCTTGTAAGCAAGCTAAGGAAGTATGGGTTAGATGAATGCACTGTAAGCTGGACAAGCTGGCTAGATCATAAGGCTCATTGAGTAATGATCAATGGCTTAAGGTCTGGCAGAGTTTGAGGTCTGGCAGAGCTCTAGCCTGCAAAAGGCTGCTTGGAGCTGGGTGGGGTGGGGAGAGCACCATGTGCATGTGCATGCACATACATGTACATGGAAGCCAGGCAGCATGAGAGCAGCACCTTCAACTCCCCACAGGTAAGTCAGGGGAGGTAGAGTGGGGAAGGAAAGGGGATTGAGCCCCCCATAGTGAGAGAGGGAAGGCATGGTGCTTGGGGCTTGGGTCAAGGGGCCAGAATCCATGGCTGCAGAGCTTGGGTGGGGAGTGGAATAGAGCTACAGGTGGCTTCTCTGGAGGGTGGGGGGATGGCTCCCTGTCATTGTGCAGGTCCTGGGGAGAGGATGGGGGACATATGCCCCCCATTTTTCTGCATGGGGAGGTGGATGTAGGCTGGCCGCTGAAAGCTCAGGGCTCCCCACCCTGCCGCTCTGCCCTCCAGGGCCTCTGCAGCCCAGTGCAGCAGAGCAAAGTGGTGTGAGATTGGGAAGCTCAATGCCACTGGGAGCCCCCATGGCAAGGCACCCTCTCGCAACTCAGCAGCAGCAGGGGTGGTAGCACAGAGTTTTGCCCCCGCACTGCTGCTGGGTGGGCAGAGGGTACTTCACCATGGTGGCACATGGCTCCTGGTGGTGGTACTGAGTCTCCCCATGCCACTCTGCCCTCCCACACTGGGTCCTACTGCAGAGGCCCCAGGGGGAGGGAAGTGGAGCAAGGAGCCCTAAGCCCACAGCAATCAGCCCATAGCCACCCCTCCCCCTGGGCTCCACTCCAACCATGTGGCCTGCAGGGAAGGGGGAACTAGGTTCTGTGCTCTCCTCCACTCTGCTCCACTGCAGCAGCTGCCACCTCCCATGGGTGGCAGCTGGGGCTCAGGAGTTGCTGGGTGGGGCAGGGGGCTGTCAACCTGGGTCTCTGGCCCCATAGCCCTGGCAGCTGGGGGGTCCCTCCAGCAGGGCTTGAGGCACCAGCAGGGCCCAGGGAACTGTAGGTGGGGGGTGAGGGGCACTGGCAGACCCAGAGGGCTGTGGATTGGGAGTGAGGGGTACCAGTAAGGCCAGGGGGCTGTGGGTGGGGAGTGAGGGTCACTGGCAGGGCCCAGGGGGCTGTGGATTGACAGTGAGAGGCACCAGCAGGGCCAGGGGGCTGTGGGTGGAGAATAAGGGGCACCGGCAGGGCCCAGGGGGCTGGGAGTGGGTACCAGCAGGGCCAGAAGGTGGTGGGTCAGGAGTGAACGGCACCAGTAGTGCTGGGAGACCTTGGGTGGGGAGTAAGGGGCACCAGGAGGGCCAGGGGACTGTGGGCAGGGAGTGAGGGACACTAGCAGTGCCAAGGGGCTGTAGATGGGTAGTGAGGGGCACCAGCAGGGCTGGGGGGTGTGGGTGGGGAGTGAGGGGCACTGGCAGAGCCAGAGGGCTGTGAGTAGAGAGTGAGGGGCACCAGCGGAGATGGGGGGCTGTGGCTTGGAATTGAGGGGCAATGTCATGGTCAGGGCACGGGTATATCAGGACTGCTCAGCACCACAAAGTGGGGGGAGAGGGGAGGGACAACCACAGTATAAAACCCCAAATCAAATGCAAAAATTTATAGGTATTTAGAATTTATTTTATTATAGTGATTCAGGCACTGGTAGGCTTCCAAATTGTTTAAAAATTGTACACGTCAATAAAAAATGTGTTCAACAGATGTGGCAACCATCAATCATCCTAGATCATGGTGTATGCATGAGGGCTACCCAGACCTTCGATGCATATGCCTGGGAAGGAATTTTTTGAGGAGTGGAAGCTGTTCAACAGATACCTATATGTATAATGGCATTTCATTTTAATCACAGAAAAACATGGATGGGGGCGATAGGGCAGGGGTTAATCAGAGAATGTTGTAATTGTTTTTATCAGAGAAAACCAGGATCCCTATGAGGAGATACTGAGGGAACTGGGCTTATTTAGTCTGCAGAAGAAAAGATGGGGGGGGGGGAAGGGAAAGGGGTGAGATTTGATAGCAGTGTTAAACTACCTGAAGGGCAGTTCCAAAGAGGATGGAGCTACACTGTTCTCAGTGATGGCAGATAACAGAATAACAAGCAATGGTCTCAAGTTGCAACAAGGGAAGTTTAGGTGGAATATAAGGACACATTTGCTCACTAGGAGGGTGGTGAAGCACTGGACTAGGCTACCTAGAGAGGTTGTAGAATCTCCATCCTTAGAGGTTTTTAAGGCCTGGATCAACAATGCCCTGTCTGGAATGATCTAGTTGAGGATGGCCCTGCTTTGAGCATGGGGTTGGACTAGATGGCCTCCTGAGGTCCCTTCCAATCCTAAATTTGTATGGTTCTATTCTTCTATGATTCTAAAAGGATCAATGCCTTGGTTATACATCGTGGTGCCACTGGGGAGAATTTCAAGGTATTAAAGGTTGTATTTCTGTAGATCATTCTTCAAGGTGTCCTTAAATCTCTTCTTTTGCCCATCTCTAGAGTGGTGACCATCAGTGAGTTGGGAGTCAGTTGTCAGGCGTCCTTATGACATGTCCTGTTCATTGAAGCTGGTGCCATATACATATAGCTTTGATGTTGGTGGTATTTGCTTGAACCAGAATGCTGGTATTGATTCTCCTGTCCTTCCAATTGATATGGAGGATTTTCCAAAGGCATCACTGGTGGTAACTTGCCCCAGCTTTCAGCTGTTTGTGATAATGGAGTTGTTAGTAATTTTGGATTTCAAATGTTACTGGTTGATGTTAAAGAGATTCCTGTCCATGAATACTTGATCCTGACTCCGAATGAAAGTCTATCAACAACAAGATATAGAATAGCTGCAGTGTAGATGGAAAAGACCATTGGTACAATTACACATCTTTGTTTGACTCCAGTTCTAATAGTGAAGGGCTCCATTTCTGAGCCATTACTCAGGCCAGTTGCTATTATGTCATTGTGAAGAAGTCTGATAATGGTTAGGTGTGTGTGAAGCAGGCCGTATTTAACTTGGATTCAGATTCAGCCTGGTTCGGGGGACAGTGATTCAATTCATTGAATCGGATCACTGTCCTGATTCGATTCAGATGAATCTGAATCTGAAGATTCAATGCTGATTTGGAAAATCAGTGATTCAGCCATAGACACAGCTTTAAATGTTTTTTCTACATACCTTGAGGTACCAGGCACAGCTTGTGAATGCTGAGATAGGGGGGCTGATGGAGCATCCCACAGGAGCGGGGGGGGGGTACTCAGTGGTGGATCCGGAAGTGGACTGGAAGTACCTGGAAGCAGACCCAGAAGTGGACACCTCCCCACACACACACACTCCCATGGTGATCGGCTGGGGGGGGGCCCCCCCAGACCCAGGAGGTACCAGTCACCAAGCAGGGGATGTGCGCGGGTCCCCCATACACTCCTCAGCAGACTCTGAAGTGGACCAGAAGTGCTTCTGGTGTGCTTTCAGGTCCACTGCTGAGCACGCTGCCCCCCCCCCACACACACACACCCACATCCCACACAATTCAGCCAAATTCAGAGAATCTCCGCTGAATCGAATCAGCAACCGAAGCTTTGCACAGCCCTAATAATGGTAACAAATTTTGGCAGACATCCAAATCTCATCAGGATCTTCTTTAGGGCCTCTCTGTTGATCAGATCAAAGTCAGGTCAATGAAGGCCATATAGAGATTTTGGTGTTGGTGGCACTTCTCCTGCAGCCCCCTAGCAACAAAAGATCATATATATTGTACTGCTGAGTAGTCTGACCAAATTGGGACTCAAGTAGAATTGCCTCAGCAAGGAAAGTGAGTTTACTGAAGAGAATGTGGGTGAGGATCTTCATAGCTGTGGACAGGAGTACAATACCATGATAATTGCTGCAGTCTGATCTTCTTTCTTGAATGTGGTAATGATTCTGGCATCTCTTAAATCACTGGGAATCTGTTTATGTTTCCAGAGTTTCATAATAACATTGAGCAGTTGGTAAAATAGCTTTTTCCACTTTGCTTATAAATTTCAGTTGATATTCTATCAGGACCACATGCCTTTTGTTCTTCATCTCCTTAATGGCTTTCTAAGCTCTGGATAAATTGGTGGGTCTGCAAGGCACTCCTTAATGGGGTGTTGTGGAATGGCTTTGACAATTAGACAGTGCACTATACTCTGAGTAGGCTGTTAAAGCAGAAATATTAACTGCTTTAAAAATTGGTTCCCTGATACTGATTTTATAAAATCTAAGGTTTTCTTTTTTCAAAATGCTTATGGCTTTGTCAATGAGACATTTGTATAATTCTTTAAAATGTATATTTGATGAGCGGTATATTTCAAATGCAGGTTTTGGCTTTCAAAACTTTATCACATAGAAACTAGTCATGACGCTTATGAGATTTCATGAGTATATAGGAAAGGAAGAAGAAGAGACAGTGCCAAGCTACTCAGAATAAACCAGTTATTCTGGTTGTAGGACTTAAATTACTAGGCCTTAAATAATATGATTTTGCGTCCAAAGTAGGGGGATTTTAAAATGGGTGCTTTTTAAAAGGAAATGCAATGTGTGGAATCAATTCCATTTTTATTCAGTGTACAGGAGGCAGACTTAACAGCTGCTCAGAGTCAGAATTTGTCTTACCTAAAGGTTATCCTAAAATGCAAGGCTGAATCACATCCAGGTTTCACTTAATTATCATGCAAAGAAAATTGTGCGCCATGGCAGAATTCCATTTCAGACCAGGCAAGAACAGCCTGTTAGGGGCAGAAGACACATATTGCTGTACAAACTTGTCTAGTTCACACAGTAAAAGGTTATGTTTTGATACTACTATTGATCTTCTCACCTTTTCGCTGTTCTTTTAGTCTATGACTCAGACATGACATAGGACTATATTTTAAGGAGTTGAACAAAAATATTTATAAAATAATCCAATCTGACTTCATATTAATGAAGAGACAGACAGAGATCAGATGTGATTAATGCCTTGATCCAGGAAAAACACTTAAGCTCATGCTTAACTTTAAGCAAGTGAGGTCTGATTTACTCTTTCAGACAATCAAGAGGTACTCTGTTAATGACATCATACATGTTGTTCCCTGGTTTTGGAAAGTTTACCAAAAGTTTCCATTTGCACTATCTTGAAATTAAGGATATAAGAGTTGGCTCTGTCTACAGACTTTGGTGACCTGGACTAAGTCACAGAGGGCTAGATCTACAGATAGGATTTAGGTGTTGCAGCTCCATTTGGTGCCTGCTCACCTAGTGAAATATACAGCCCTGAGTTAGGCCCCCAGGAGATTTAAGCACCAAACATGGGATTCGTAAAAGTCAGTGCATTGAGCCACATAAGTTAGTATTTTCCACACATAGGTGTCAGGGGAGCATAACCCTCCAATTAGGATGTATAGCCCTGAGCGCTCTTGGAACTAGGTACCCACACCATCTATATCTCTTAGGACACAGCTGGAGGAGAAGCTGCAGCAGGCCCTGGTGTTCCCACCGACTTCTCTCCCATGGCTCAGTGGCTAGAATGCTCACTCACATTGCATCAACCATACAAAGCCAGGGCAGAGAATGGTATCCAGATTGTAGTCATATTGGTCTAGAGGCAAAAGTAATCAGAACTTGTGGTAGACGTGATGTTTTAATTAGATCAACTAAAAAAATTATTTAATTGCAAGCTTTTGGGCACAAACACTCATCATCAGGCATAGGAGAAAAGATTGTAAAAGTTCTCCTAGGTAGAAATGAAAGTTCATATTTCATAGGAAAGTGTAGCAGAGTACCTTTGGTGCCTGCCACTTTAAGGCACTCAGCAGCCTTGTGAGGTGGTCCCATGACTGCAGGAGGGCCACATAATTGGAGGATGGGGCTGAGTGGCCTCAGGGGCTGAGCCAAAAGTTGGCTGCTGGCAGCCGGAATAACACAACTCATCTGAGCTGCTGCTCATGGAACATCCTTGGAGGTAAGGGCAGGAACTTGGGATCATAGGAGACTCCTGGTCCAGGGGCATGCCTGACAACTACACCCTGCTGGGGAAGGATGGCCTGGTGGGACTGCCCATGGCAGGTTAACTCCCAAGAAATGCCAGGCCAGTTGCCTTCCCAGTGAGGTCATGTATCATAATCCAATTAATCCCTCTTTGTAGAGAATGCTGGAGTCAGTGTCAGCAACAGACATATGCTGGTAGGGTATGAAGAAAGAAAACAAAATGACTGGCTCCTGATTACAGTAGAATGGCAGATTACTCACAAAAAAATTAAATTTTACATAGTGTAAAATTTCCATTTTCTGTAGATACGGCATCAGCCTTTCTACTGTTTCCCATGTTAAAGGTTATCACTGCAGTGAGAGGGAAGCATTTTTTTGTTTTAAAATGAAGGCTGAGACTCTAGAGCATAGTTCTACAGCATATTCCATGACAATGGAATCATGGAAGACATTAGGCTGAAATGAGATCCAGAAAACACACAGAATATAATAAAGGAAAAAAAGGATTCTGTGCAATCGGGAAGGAAATAAAAATGTAAATGAAAGGTTCTTATGAACCATAAATTCTGCTTTTGATTAGTTCTAGCAGCTGGGGTAGTAGCATTAGGTGACATGGCCATCGGGGGGACAGGAGGTAAAAGGGCCTAGAATTAGCATAAGTTTCCCTTAGCCAGATCCTATACAAACTCCATGTTCTCAAGAGAGGGGACCTACGTTCCAATCAGGTATTAAAGACATTTGCTATTTTCCAGACAGCTACAAAAGCTACCCTTCACAGAGGGCTTAATCCACTGGAAAATCCCATGCTTCCTGCATGAGTTTGGTCAAGCCATTTAGTCTCTCTCTGTGCCTCAGTTCCCCATGTGTAAAGTGGGGAAATTGTGAAGTTACATAAAAGATTAGGCACCACATACTGGAGGTCATGTAAATACTTAAATTACACAGGAAGACTGCAGGCACCTGTCTTCAAGCCATACCTCCCAACACTTAAAAATGAAGAAATGCCAGATTTTTGCCTTGCAGCTTTGTTTTGATCCCCACTGTGCCATATGATAACATCGTCATTACCTGTTCCCATAGGATATTTACATGGGAACTCTGCCCCATTCAGGCCGCAAGTACTAGAGGGTGCATTAGGACAATTAAAGTAAGTGTATTTTCTTCTGCAATTTTAATACTTTCTTTTAACTGAAGCTTAAATGTAGTAGATAAAATTACCATTTCTATCCTTCTAAATTTTCCATGAAGAAAAGGAAGTGGAACTGAGATTTCACAGTGATGAGATAAACATTGACTTCCCTGGGAGCAAAGTTAGACCAGCTCTGAATATTTTTAGCAATTATGTCTTGAGTCTGGTTTTATCCTGTTCATTTTTATTCAGCCAATTTCTAAGACTGCCAGTGATTTAATTAGTGATTTTTCCTGAATGAGGAGTGAGTAAACACAGGGCAAGAACTTTTGAGAACTACTGTGTTGGAGTTTACGAAAAATAATTTGAGTTGCCAGAACATGGAATATGGAATGGAAAAGAAGCAAACAAAAGTGGTTTCCATTAAAATAATATTTGGATTAAAAAGATAGAAAGGAATAGGTGCATCATCCCTTTCACTCATGGAAATTTTAGAGATTAAAAAAAATATGGAAGCATAACCCAAAGCCAAACTTAATCAAAGTTGTGGGAGGTATCACTAATTAGAATAGTTAAAATTACCTTCTCAGTTTATATATAGAAATTCTCCTTCTCTGAATTAAGCTAGGTGGCTTTACATACAATGAGGCAATAGAAGTGCTAAATCAAACACTCAGATTAGCAGCAGACTCTTACCAGCATTTTTCATTTGCAAATTAAAACAATTAAAAATTAACTGTATCTTTGAATTATACAAATTAATAATGCAAAGTTGGTGACAATTACACCTTTGGCAGTTTCATAAATAGATTTCATGATTAATATAAATCTCCCCATATTTAGAAATAAATGAATCGGTTGATAGTCTTTTCATTTTCAAATGTTACTTAAGTCTACATCATAACAGATTGGCACATAATACTGAAAACCCTTACTCAAAGAGTTAATACTTGCAAATACTACATGTAGGTTTTATACATCCTGATAAAACATTAAATAACATATGAATCAGTACTTGGGATTTGCTGATTTCTTTTACTAAGATTGATAGTCTTACTTTTGATTTTAGATGGGCCATTTTTCAATCCTTTCACTTTTGCTAGTGAATTTGAAAGTAAAATTAGCTGAGTAGTATCTATTAGCTCCTAATTATTAATTACACAGAGCATATACATTTTAAGGTTCTTCATTCTGGTAGCTGACTCCTGGAGTGTGTCCATACATGCAGGCATGTATGCTTACAGCAGCTCAAATAGAAGTGGTACAGATTTGAGCAGGGGCTTTTTGCCTCAGTGCACGTGCCCAGACATACACCTTGGTGTGGTACAAGTTGTGCCATTTGGGGCAAAATAACCCTGCCTGGATCCTCCCAGATCTGCAGCCAGGGGGAGCTAAAGCCTGGGGCCAGCAGTAAAAAGCTGTCCTGTCCTAGTCCCATCACTACAAAGAGCTGCCCTGGCAAATAGCTCAAGGCTACTCGCTCTCAGGAGCTTCTGGAAGCACCCCAGTGGCTAAGTCTGTATTCCACCCTCGTCCCATGAGCCACTGGGGACCTCAGCTAGCAGCTCCTCCATGGACCCTTTGCCACAGGCGTGTATGCAGTGAGCTTCACAGACACCCCGGTCTCTTGTCCCTTCTGTGGGCAGAGGGAGACCCTGGCGCATATGACCCTTGAGTCCGCCAGGCTGCAGCCCCTCCACCTCCAGAACCTCCTCTTGAGGTTCTGGTTGAATTTCACCCCCCACCTTTTTAGTTTTGGTTCCCCATCCATGGCCCCACTAAGTCCCACTGGGACCTCCTAGCCAACCTCCTCCTGGCCCTGGCCAAGTGGGCTCTATACTTGACCAGGAAGGAGGCTTTAGCCAGGAAGATGCCTGGAGACTGTGGGGCTGCTTTCCTCTCACTTGTCTGTGCACATTTCTGGGCAGAGCACCAGTGGGCGGCATCCACCAGCTCCTTGGATGCTTTTGAGAACCGGTGGGTGCAGCCCAGGGGGTTCTGCTCAGTGCCCCCCTCAGGTGTACTTGTTTTCACATTTTGACCCGTTGACCCACATGACACTTTTATCCTTTTTTTTTCATTAATTGTCCCAAGTATTTTGTTGTGTCATGCATCCATTGGCCCCATGCAATAGGGGCTATTAGTTAGCTGCATGGGCCTCAGGAGCCATGATAATTGGGTGACACAAATAGTCAGGAGCTTCTGAGGCCCAGCCAATTGGTACCTGGGGACACTACCCCTTGTGCCAGCTGGACTGCTGAAGCAGACCTGAGAGTTCCCTGCACCCTCTACCCACTGCAGCAGTCTGGCAGTGAGGGCTCTTGCCTGGCTGTGACCTGCTGCACACCTGCCAGACCTGGATGGGGACTGCACAGCCAGTAGAGGCATCTGCCCCTCTGGGCCACCTGCCAGTGGGCTGTGACTGCAGGGTTGGCCTCTGTGTGGCACTACTGCCATGTGTGCCCCTGCCCGGCCATCTGGGCAGCTATCACCTGGAAGATGTTCCTAGTGTGGTGGCCTACTTTGAACTGTCAAAGCATGTCCTCCTGGCCCCATTTGGCCAGGAGGTCAGCCACCTCCAGCTGTGTCCAAGGTGCCAGCTCTGAGCAGCCAGGGTCCTACCACTGGCCTCCCCCCTCCCTAGCAGGGATTATGGTGTTCCCTATTTGAAAACTGAAAAATTCCTGTTAAAAAAAATCCTGAAGTCACTCTGTAAAATACCATGAAATCCATGATCCTCCACAATTAACCCAAAAGACCACTATATACAGAGAAAGAGTGAGACAGACAACAATAAGTTGGGCAATGTTTTATTGATCTATCTACAGTGTTAAAGCAATTTGGAAGCCTACCAGTGTCTCCATCATCATAATAAAATGAATTCTAAATACATATATGTTTTGCTTTTTGCCTTTGGTTGTCTTACTATTGAGCAGTTAGAGCTCCCCCTGACCCCTTCACTAACCAGGATGTGGGGACAGCTGCCCCTGCAGCCACAGCTCCTTCCATCAGGATTCATCCTGCCTGGCAGCTGGGCATGCAGGGTGTGTGCTGGGAGGATGTAGTGTTGCAAAAAGGGGGTGGGAAGAGGTGGGGGAGATGTGGTGAGATGTAGGGAGCCGGGGGTGTATGGGTAGGTGTGGGTGGATTGTTTGGGGACTTGGGGGCTGCTCAGGAGGGGTGTGTCCCCTGCACCCCACAGGGTGCAGCCCCCCTGCACAGCTCATGGACTGCCCCCCCACAGGGCCACAACCTTACAGCCCCCCCCCCCAAGGGCCCACGAGCACCACCCCTGCTTGCTCCCCCAGCCCCCTGGATTACTGTGCCACCTGGACCCATCCCCCTCCAGGTCCTGCAGCCCCTTAATGGCTGCCCCATCCAGCCCCACCTCCACTTCCACCCCCAAGCCTCCCCAATGGCTGCCCCATCTGGCTCCATCCCCTGCTTCCACCCCCAGCCCTCCGATGGCTGCCCCGCCAAGCCCTGTCCCTCGCTTGCATCCCCAGACTCCCAATGGCTGCCACACCCAGCCACATCTCCTGCTTGCAACCCCAGACCCCCAATGGTGGCCCCACCTGGACCCAGCCTCCCAGCACTTTTTTTTTTTAAGCTGTCACTGGCAGTAGCAGGGACTGTGGGGGCTCTGGGGCCATGTGACAGAGTCCACCCCCACCCTGCACTCACCTGCACTAGTAGATGCCATTGGGGTCACTGAGGCCTAGTGGCAGAGGCCCCCAATACAGCAGAGGGCAGCAGGGGGCAGCAGGGACCGGCCCCAGCCACCTGGCACCCACATTGCCATTGCCCCATAATGCGGGTGCGGCCAGAGTTAACAGGGTCTGCACAGCTCCGCGCACTGTCAGGCAGCTGAGGCCATTGGAGCTGTCACCTGGGCCCCGTGCTGTGCAGTGGGGTTCTGCTCCACAATTGTTACACACAGCTGTTACTGCTAGTGAGCGTGGGGCTTCTTTTTTTCTTAATTGCTGGGATGCTAGGGTTGGGTGGGGCAGTGATCAGGGGTGCTCGGGGGGCAGGCGGGCAGCGGGGGGATGGGCATGCCATCTGCTCTGAGGTGTGCACGCTAAGCAAAATGCCTTTGTGTGCTGCACTCTGGCACCTGTGCAGGGGTTGCCTGCCCCTGAGATAGAGAATGACAGTGGGAGAACCTATACGTAATGCTACATCACCGTAGCAATGTACTATGGTGATAAAGCATCAGCAGTCACAAATCATGATGCCACAGCTATGTCATCATAGCAATGCATCCCCTTGTTATAGTGCATTGCTATGGCAATGTAGCAACTAAAAATAACCATGCATGGCATCCATGGTGAAGTAACAAAGGCACTGTAGGGACATGTGTCGACGCACCCAGTGTTTAGTAACTTGTAGGGCTGGGCTAAGAGTTGCTGTACCAAGAGCTGATGTACCAAGAGACAATGATGTAGCAAGAGTTGAAATTTCTGAGCAGCTCAGTACCTGACAGGATCAGGTTCTGTCAATTTAATACTTTATGCCTCAAAATCAGTGGATTCCTTGATCAATAAGAATGAATAAAATAACACGTGGTGATATTCTGCTATTAATTACGTATCAAAAGGTATGTCTGCACATGCATTTGATCCAAGATCAGTTTACTTGCAAGTAAACTACTTGTGAGTAAATGCTCCTGGGCAGGGATGTGGCAGATTTGCTGCTCTTAGCAGCAAAATGGTGCCCCTTCCTGTGGCTCCACAATGGGCCCCTACCACCATCAGGGGGAGCTGAAGGCTCCAGCTGCAGCTGCCAGCAGCTGGCATCCATCTTGAAAAGGTAGCCACACTCTCTGCTCCATGGCCATCAACTTCCTTGCCAGGAGCAGCATGAAAAGTGCATGGGCACCATACGGCAGCTGTCTCCTCACTGCCTCTGCCTTCCCACACCATGGGTGCTCCAGCCCCTGCCTTTGGCAGTGATGACCCCCCACTGAGGCCCTGGGCAAGCCACACACCTGCCACCAGGGGTCAGGGCACTGGGTGTGAGAGGTGCTGGCCAACCACCTCCTCCTGCATTCCCCTCTGTAGCCAGCCTGGACAGACACCCATGGACCCCACCCGCAGCACAACACTCACTGCAGACATGTCTCAGAAAAGCAAGGTTTTATTCCCCTCACATCAGACAGGCACCCCTCCTCCCTCCTTCCCCAAGAAACAGAGCCTTCCTCTTGCCTACTCCCCCCCACCCCCCGCCCCGCCATAAAATACCCTCTTCCCTGTGCAGACTTTTTACAAGGTGGTTTGTGTGGATCCACAAAAACACATAAGTGCCTAAATCTATAATTTAGTGCCTCTGACTCTACAGTCAGTTTTCCATCTAGCTGTGGAAGTATCCAAAGTACTTCAGCATCTATATTTTCATCAGGATAATTCTCTAAGTACCTAAATGTTTGCTTGTGGAAATTTCCCAAACTGCCTCAGTGACAAGCGCCTCCCTGCCTAACACTATCTCACATGTAAGACAAATCATGATCCACAAGCTATCTGCTTATCTTTCCTGCTGGTCCTGATTTTGTAGGTTCTTTCAGACACTACTGAATGAGGTTAGGTACACAACACAACAGGAAGAAGTGGCATTGCTGTCTGGTTTTTACTCATTAGCTCAGATGATAGAGCACTCCGGGGGGTGTGGAAGCTCCAGGTTCATGAATTCTCCCGGGCCTCAGTGTATTTGAACCTGCATTTCCTGCCATTGGTGTGAATGCTCTGCTCTGTAAGGTATTGTAGGTAGGGGGCTCTCTCAAACCTTCCTCTTGAAGTGTGAAGTAATTTAATACAAGAAATAAATATTAATTGCTGAGAGAAAGGAAATCTGACTCTATAACTAGCAGTTTGGGCAGTTGGCAGTGAGTTAGTAGTTTCATGTTCCCATGAGATTGGGAGATTGGCATAGATAGTATCATCATGGCTGAAGTGATTTAGACTATTCTCAGCATGAAAATGGCTAACATTGTTCACCCATTCACTTGAGAAATAGGATGAACTTAACAAGTGCAGGATTCTCTTCCCAAGTTACATTCTAGTAAAATATATTTTGCCTTATACAGCATGCAGCATATTTAAATATGCAATCACTCCATATTAATGTTACACAAACCTGTAACATTATTTTAAGAATTAGCATTGATAACTGCAACTGGGGTTTTTTTTTTCCTTTTATGATCTCCACTTTAAGAGTAATTATATAGCTACAATTGCATTATATTTTCTAAACTTTCAATTTGTCAGAGCTCTGATTAAACCTGTCTGTTTTTCAGAAATTCTCAGGGGGGAAAAAAAAAAGAATAAATTTGACTAAACAGAAGTCTAGAAAAGATTAGATTTTTATATTGTCCATGGGTTAAAATAACAGGAAAATAATAAGTAATAATGTTCTGGATTGAAAACTAGGTCTGAGAGTCTCATTAAAACCTTAACTGCTTTAGGCTTTCCCTTCTCTCACCTGCCACCCACTGATGACCTATGAGTCACCAACTATTCCAGCTTTATCTGAAATCGTTATTAAATTATTTTAAACCCTAAAGCCCTGTGTGATAAGAAAAACAACTGATCAAATTTTATATCTTTAAAAAACAAATTCATTTTCTCATCATAAAAACCTTGATTTTGCATGTGCCTATGCATACAAGTACTTATACCTCTATACAGAAGAATATGAATTACTGTGTAATTAAAAGCCATAATAGACAATTACATAGAAAAAATCATGAATGAGTGTTTACCTTAAGAAGAGAGATGAATAACCTTTTCAGGGAGAGAATTAGAGAACTTTCTGATTTAATCAGTGTCAGTCTCTACACTGACAAAGTGATTCCCTTTTTATATTTTATGGTATTGCATAAAGATAATTTTAAATCAGTGGTCAGCCAGAGTAACAAAAAAAAAAAAAAAAGGAGGAAAGCAATTTTCTGATGAATGTCATATTCAGTTTATGTTTTGTCCACTTTTCTCCATTAAACAAATCTAGGATTTAATCATTGCCTTCGTTAATATTTATGCATGTAACTTTATACTAGTAAGCCCATCTCATTGAAATAGGTTGGAATAACTATATGCACACATTTCTTCTCCTGTGCAACTGTTTATCAGTTGAAAGGTTATAAGAAATTATATAGATGTGCCATTCTCTACCTTCATAGATTCATAGATTGTAAAGGGCTGGAAGGGCCCTCACAATATCATCAGGACCAGCCTCCCTGCACTAGGCAGGAAAGATAATTGGGGTCAGGTGACCCCGGTGAGGTGACTGTCCAGTCTCCTCTTGAAGATTTCCAAGGTAGGTGATTGCACCACCTATGGAGGAAGTTTATTCCACAGTCTGCACTCCTCCGATTTTCCCATGAGAACATCATGGGATACCAGATCAAGACCTTTTGGAAGTCTTGGTATACAATGTTGACCTCCTCTCTCTTATCCAGGTGGCGAGTTACCTGTTCATAGAAGGAGATGAGATTGGTAAGGCAAGACCTGCCCACAGTAAAGCCATGCTGGCTGTCATTCAGAAACATACCTTCTGCAAGCATATCACACAGACTCCTTGATGAATTTTTCCAGGATTTTCCCTGAGATAGTAGTTAGGTTAATTGGCCTATGCTTGCCTGGGTCCTCTCTCCTCCCCTTTTGAAGATGGGCACAACATTGGCCCTCTTCCAGTCTTCACGGACCTCCCCCGAGTGCCACGAGTTTTGGAAGAGTTTTACCAGAGGTCCCACCATGACTTCAGCCAGCTCCTTCAGCACTGTCAGATGAAGTTCATCTGGCCCTGCTGACTTATAAATGTCTAATTTTTCTAACGGATCATGCACCAGTTCAATGTCAACAGTAGGAAGGCAGTCATTCCCACCATGTCCATCCTGAACCTTGTCTAGTATGATTTTCCCCTTAGTCCGATGAAATACTATAGCAAATAGTCATTCAGGAGTTCAGTTTTCCTTGAGTGTCAGTAACCAGCTGTTCTGAGTTGTTAAGCAATGGCCCCACGCTTCCATTTGTTTTTCTGCTGTTCCCTATATACCTAAAGAAGGACTTCTAATTGTCCTTGATTTCTGTTGCTGGTTCAAATTCAGTCACCATCTAATCTGCTCCCTACAAGTGTGGGCTGTGGTATAGTCCTCCTTGGGGACTGTTCCAACCTTCCATTGTTTGTATGCCTCTTTCTTCTTTTTCAAGAGGACCATGATATCCCTATTAAGCCAAGAGGTCTTACCAGCCCTTCTGCTACCTTTTCTCCACATGGGAATGAACTTCTTTTGTGCTTTAAGGATTGTGTCCTTGAGGAATGACCACTTTTCATGCACTCCTTTCATATTTAGTCCCTGGTCCTGCAGCACTTCCCCATCTATTACCCTAAGCCTGTTGAAATTCGCTTTTTTGAAATCCAGAACGTCAACCCTGGTAGCTGATTTTCCTGCCTTGTGACAGACAGTGAATGTGTGGCCCATGTACTTCCTGAGTCAGGTAGAGCTCTTCAATACAGGTCAGGAATCAATAAAACTGATCAGACTTAGCTAAGTGTTCCTCCCAAGAGATATCTGGGTAATTGAAGTCACCCATGACAACCATGTTCCATGCGCATGCAGCCTCTGTCAGTTCTCGAGAGAACTCCAGATCAACCTCCTCCCTCTGGTTTGGTGGTCTGTAGTATAAACCTACAGTTAGGTCTTTCTCATTGTGCCTCTCTCCTTCTCCCCGCCCTCCCCCCCAATAGTTTGACCCAGAGGGTTTTGAGTTGCTCTTTTTTGGAGCCAATGTCAGCCTCCAAGGAGATGTACTGCTCCCTCACATAGTGAGCTACACTTCCACCTTTCTTCCCTAATCAGTCCCTTCTGTGCAGGGTGTAGCCCTCTATGGCTACATTCCAATCATGTGAGGAGTCCCACCAGGTCTTTGTAATCCCTACTAGATCATAATGCCCACTGGAGAGTAGAAGGGCTAGCTCCTCCTGCTTGTTCCCCACACTCCTGGCATTAGTGTACAGGCACCTGAGTCATCCAATTGAGACCCTTGATT
Organism: Alligator sinensis; assembly: GCF_000455745.1. Taxonomy (NCBI): domain Eukaryota; kingdom Metazoa; phylum Chordata; order Crocodylia; family Alligatoridae; genus Alligator; species Alligator sinensis. The sequence continues at coordinate 1,809,849 of NW_005842054.1, forward strand.
TCCTGTCACATTGAAGGAGAACTATTCCCTCAGCTCTTGCAAAAGTGGCTCTCCTATTACCCCCAACTTTGGAGCTTTCTTGTGTGCTGGTAGAGGTGATATCTTTTATTAGACCAACTAGCTTTTTGCAAAAAAAATTATTTAATTGCAAGCCTTTGGGCACAAACACCCTTCATCAGGCATAGGAGAAAAGACTGTAAAAGTTCTCCCAGGTAGAAATGAAAGTTCATATTTCATAGGAGTTAAAGGTGTAGTAAAATATCCTGTGTAGAACAGTTCATTTTGTGCAGGTCTATTTGGTCTAGTTGGTTTAATAAAAGATATATCACCTCTACCATGAGTTTTGATTCCTTTTGCCTCTAAACAAATACAGCTAAACCTGGATACCTGCCACATGGAAGCTATCAAATTTTAGCCAATTTTTAGAATGACATTTTCATAATTTTACAAGGAGAAGCAAGTTTTAACACCTGAAACCTGAAACCCTGCTCCTGGCTTTGTTTGAGATAATTTGCATCATCACAGAGCCGAGAGACACCTCATCGTTTAAGAAATTTTTGCCCAGAAAAGCATTCTATCCTTTTACTCTTCTGTGAAATATGAAACATCATAAGCAGAAGGAAATATGACTCTACATCCTGCTTGTCACCAAACAACTTTGAGGTAAACAGACTATTCCAACTTTTCTCTGAGCCTAATCTGCATAAAATGAACTGTTCCAAACATGAGATCTGACCACACCTTTAACTCTTCATGACAGGGGGTCATGCCAGGACCAGATCTTAACATCGGCCCACCCCTCTAGTTAAGGCAGTCTCCTCTGCCTCACTTGCCCCGACTTGCTAGTTATTAAAATAGATGTAAGGTACAGGAGGCTGCCCATTTAATGCCCTGATGCCTGGGGCAAAATACATGGCTCTGACCTCCCCAATACTGTGTCCCATGCCTCACAGATGGCATCACAAATTAATAACAGCTCCAGTCCAAGGACGGGCTAATCTCTGCCCCTTGCTGGGCTTCTAACATTCGACTCACTCACTCCGCCCCCTCTCACAGGGCCTTTTTCATACTGTCCCCTCTCTGGGCCACTCACAACCCACCCTGCTCCATGAGCAGCCCCCTTGCACCATTAGGCTTACCTATTCACACTCCATCCTGTCTCCATGCAACCCTTCAGGTCACTCAATCAACCCTACTCTATGTGGCACAAGCCTTAAGCCTCACACTGGGCTGAACTCAGCCATTAGCCCCTCTCCAGACAACTTAATCTTGTTATAACTCATGTGGGAGTTGGCCCATGTGCTGCCCTTCAGGCCGCCCCTGCAACCCTACTCTGCACCCCACATGCACAGTCCTTCATGTGCTACCATGCACCCTACTCTGTGCAGGCCTCCACATAAATACTTATACCCCCTCACTGGGGCCCCTTTCTGCTTCCTCACTAGGGCTCGGGGTCTTGCATCCCATAGGTGCAAGTGTTTGCAACCATGTCTAGCCCCACTGCCTGTTCCTGATCTAAAATTATGCAGTGGGTAGTGGGACCTGGAGTTCTAAGACACCCCACCTGCCTTTCACTGGGGAGGAAACTGGCCTGGCATTTCTGGGGAACTACTCCACCATAGGCAGTCCTACCAGGCCATCCTTCCCCAGCAGGGTGTAGTTTTCTGTCATGCCCCTGGACCAGGAGTCTCCTATGATCCTTAGTTCCTGCCCTTACCTCCAAGGATGTTCCATGAGCAGCAGCAGCTCAGATGGGTGGTGTTCTTTCAGCTGCCAGCAGCCAACTACTGGCTCAGCCCCTGAGTTAAAATGGAGGCCGCTCAGCCCCCTCCTCCAATTACACAGTCTCCCTGTGGTCATATGCCTGCCTCATCAAGGCTGGTGTTCACCTGCTGGCTGCTGGATGCCTTAAAGTGGCAGGCACCAAAGGTACTCTGCTACAATCTCCTATGAAATATGACCTTTCATTTCTACCTAGGAGAACTTTTACAGTCTTTTCTCCTATGCCTGATGATGAGTGTTTGTACCCAAAAGCTTGCAATTAAATGTTTTTTTTTAGTTGATCTAATTAAAACATCACGTCTACCACAAGTTCTGATTACTTTTGCCTCTAGGCCAATATGACTACAACCTGGATACCATTCTCTGCCCTGGCTTTGTATGGTTGATGCAATGTGAGTGAGCATTCTAACCACTGGGCCATGGGAGAGAAGTCGGTGGGAACACCAGGGCCTGCTGCAGCTTCTCCTCCAGCTGTGTCCTATGAGATATGGATGGTGTGGGGGCCCAGCTTCCTAATTGGAGGGTTATGCTCCCCTGACACCTATGTGTGGAAAATGCTAACTTATATGGCTCAATGTGCTGGCTTTTATGAATCTCATGTTTGGTGCTTAAATCTCCTGGGGGCCTAACTCAGGGCTGTATATTCCACTAGGTGAGCAGGCACCAAAAGGAGCTGCAACACCTAAATCCTATCTGTAGATCTAGCCTTCTGTGACTTAGTCCAGGTCACCAAAGTCTGTAGACAGTCAACTCTTATATCCTTAGTTTCAAGATAGTGCAAATGGAAACTTTTGGTAAACTTTCCAAAACCAGGGAACAACATGTATGATGTCATTAACAGAGTACCTCTTGATTGTCTGAAAGAGTAAATCAGACCTCACTTGCTTAAAGTTAAGCATGAGCTTAAGTGTTTTTCCTGGATCAAGGCATTAATCACATCTGATCTCTGTCTGTCTCTTCATTAATATGAAGTCAGATTGGATTATTTTATAAATGTTTTAGTTCAACTGCTGCTGCTGCTAAAAGGCTTGCTGTGTCCTATTTAGAATGATCAGGCCATTGAGCAAAGAGGGAAATATATCTATAAGGCAATAGGCACTCTGAAACAGACATCCAAGCAAAGTGGGTAAAACTCTTGATTCTTCACTTCTCCCAAGCACATAGGACACAGTGGGAGGGAGAGGTCTGTCAGGGTGCAGATCACAACAGAGGAAAGTCTTCTGCTGGCAAAGAACCAGGTAGAAAAAAAGCCCTGTCCCAGTACAATTTCTCCTTCACCTTTTCATTCCTGGATAGACCCCTCATTAGAAACTCCTTCTCTTACACTAGGAACAGAAACTTGCACAACCCACGAAATGTAAATCCAAAGATACCAATTATCCTCTTTTTCAGACCTCTTTTTCAGACCATTCAGATTGATACCAGCAACTTTCATCTGTACCCTTTGGAGTGTCAACATACAGAGCCAATCCAGTTATTTTCTTTTTCCCACATCAGAGTATTTCATCTGAGGCTGCCCACCTACTTTGTTGCTGTTGACAGTGTCACACCCAGTATGACAGTTGACAGTTTTATTATTTCCTCACTAGCTTGCTTCATTCTGTTTTATCTGGACTTGTGAGCCAGACATTTCCAAAAACTCTAGGTTTGATTTTTTTTCTGCTAAGAAATGTTATAGGAATCTTAGTAAGTGTAAGTTATAAAAGCTCACGTGGTTTGGCTATTTCCAAACATAACAGTATTTTTAATGTGGTCAGGTTGGTGATTTGACTACCTTGTTTGACTGCAGAAATCCATGTGTTCCATTGGACTCGCAGAGCATTTGACAATGGGAAATGGATAATTCTAGGAAGAGTTACAGACTTATAAGGATCAGGCCACTCACAAATAGGGGGAGCCTGCTAAATGTAAATTAAAAGATACCAATTCTCCTCAAGTCTCTTCAGAATGATGTCTTCTGTACCAGCAGTTTTCATTTGTATCCTTCAGACTATCAAGATACTCTGACTTCCTAAGACTGTAAACTTTTACTGGTGTTGCTTTCAACAGTGATGGGAAAGCATGGTAGCTCCTAGCACAAGCACCAAATGTCCTATGACCAAAGTAGACAGTACATTTACAACTTAATCAACAAGTGTAGGCCTTATTCCACATATATGTAATGATATCTATCAGAAAAATCCTCAATCAATTCAATGTACTTACACCGGTATAAAACTGGTGGAAGTGAAATAAAACCAGAATCAGGCCTTGGAAGTTTCATTTCAACTTTTTGGAAGGAAATATATCTTATGAGTGTAGGACCCTGATCTTGGGTACAAAAAACAACCCCCTCTGTAGTCCTCTCTTCCCACACCAAAAAAGGTGCCTGTGTTTTGCCACAGGATGTGCCCTATGTTTGCAACCTTTGGAGTCTCAAGCAGAATTTCAGTGCACAGTTTTCAAAGCCAAGATCCCCATTCCTGACTTTTTTTTTTTTACTCCTTCTTCTTGACTTTCATTTATTTTTCTAAAAGTCCTCCTACTCTTATTGAATATTCTGTTCCTACTCATTTCAAAATATCTCTTTCTTCTGACAAGACAGTTGATTGACTATAGGACATAGAGGTTTGGAAATGCCTGAACTCCCACCACTTCTGTCCTTTAAAAACTTTCTGTTCTTTTAATCAATAAATAAGTTACCTTAGCAATTCATCCTTTATCCAGGAATCCTGAAGACATTCAATATGTCTTAAAGCTTAAACTTTAATTGTTATAGTTTCTCCATTTGGTTTGTCAGGCCATGGTTTCAAAGGCAATCTTTTTTAAATCACATTAATAATCAAACCAATGTGTATCCTACAGAACTCCCTGTTTATCTGGATGATATCCGATTAGCTTTATAAAGTCTTATGATCTAACTACAGCTATTGGATTATATACACCCTCCAAAATGCCACTGATACAGAGAAGTTAGTATTATTTCATCCAGGAGTCAGAATAAAAATAGTTCCATAACTGTGAAGATTTTTAATGGGCCAAACAAAGAAAGGAAAAAGCCTGATTCACAAGAAAATCAGGCTTCAAGTTAGACTGGTAGCAGAAGTAGAAGAATCTCTCTGCCACCCTCTGGTGTTTCCTACACACATCATACATGGCATCTCAAACATGGGTGCTGAGGGAGTTGACATATATGATTGGAGAACCACTGGCCACAAAAGCTAGTATTCAATGGCTCAATGTCTAGTTGGTAGCTGGTATCTAATGGAGTGCCCCAGGAGTTGGTCCTGGGGGCAGTTTTATTTAATATAGAATCATAGAATAGAAGGACTGGAAGGGACCTGTAAGATCTTTAAGTCCAGACCCCTGCCATGGGCAGGAGGTAATTGAGCACAAACAAGCTCAATGAGGTGGTTGTTAAGCCTCCTCTTGAACACCTCCAGGGATGGCAAATGCACAACCTCTGCTGGGAGTGTGTTCCAGATTCTAAATACCCTTACAGAAAAGAAGTTTTTCCTTATGTCTAGCCTAAATTTTTCCTCAATTAGCTTGTTCCCATTGGTCCTCATCTCCCAAAGGGTGCCATTCTGAAGAGTTGCTCCCTTAGATATTGGTGTTCAACCTTGATTTTATAGGAAGCTATCAAGTCACCTCTCAGTCTTCTCTTATTCAGACTGAACAAACCCAGTTCCCAGAGTCTCTACCCTATAACACCTATCCTCCAGGCCCATAATCATATGTGTGGCGCTTCGCTGTACCCTTTTAAGCTTATCCACAGCCTTCATAGATTCATAGATGTTAGGGTCGGAAGGGACCTCAATAGATCATCAAGTCCGACCCCCTGCATAGGCAGGAAAGAG
>NW_005842054.1:1816680-1818294 GCF_000455745.1 Alligator sinensis
AGTGGCTCTGCAATGATGTCGGCCAGTGCCTTCAGCACCCTCGGATGGAGCTCATCCGGGCCTGCCGACTTAAAGGCATCCAGTTCTTCCAAATGACTCTGCACCATCTCAGGGTCTACGCATGGAAGTCTGGCACCTTGCTGCTGCCTCTCTACAACCCCAGTGAGAGACTTGTTGTGCCCCTCGCTTAGGAACACTGAGGCAAAGAACTCGTTGAGGAGTTCAGCCTTGTCCCCCCTGTCCGTCACCAATTGTTTCTGCCCATTTAGCAGGGGTCCTATTCCTCCCTGGGCCTTCCTTTTACTCCCAATATATCTAAAAAACAATTTCTTGTTGTCCTTTACTTGGGATGCTATCCTCAGCTCCATGATAGGTTTGGCCTGTCTGACTGCCTCCCTACAAGCGTGAGCAGAGGAGGTATATTCGTCTTTGGTTATCTCTCCTTGTTTCCACTTTTTGTGTGCTCCCCTTTTGGCCCTTAGGCTGCCCTGGATAACTCTGGTCAGCCAAGGAAGGCTTCTGGCCCCTTTCCCTCTTTTTCCTCACATCAGGATCATCTCGCTTTGTGCCCGAAGGATCATTTCCTTAAGGCACAGCCACTCTTCTTGGGCTCCCATCACTTCAAAACTCCTACTCTGCAGTGCATCCTTGACTAATTGCCTGAGTTCATTGAAATCAGCTTTCCTAAAGTCTAGCACTTTCACCCTACTAGTTACTTTACCCACTCAACGTCTTATGGTGAATTGTATTATTAGGTGATCACTGTCCCCCAGATGGCTACCGATCTGTAGGTCCCCTACCATGTCATCCCCCGTTGCCAATACCAGATCCAGTATGGCATTCCCCCTAGTGGGACCATGTACCTCCTGTGTCAGGTGGAGGTCCTGTACACAGTGTTCCAGGGACAATGGGACTAGAGGGAGACCCCGGCCCAGAGCCAGAGGAAATACTCACTTATGCTTCTCAGGAGGTGGGAGGCAAAGAGGGCCCTTGACGCCCAGTCCTTGTCCGGGGACAAGGAACAGAAGGTCCGCGACCAAAGGTGGCATTGGCCGGGGTGTAGGGGAGGTCGGAGCCCCGTGAGAGCCCGCCCAGGGGCGCTTTGGCGCTGGAGGCCACAGAGAGGGGGACCCCCCTGCTGCGGGCCCAGCCGTGACCGCAGTCAGCGAGTTCCGGGGACTCCCCAGCGAGAGCGGGGCAGATCCGGTTAGCCACCCGCGCAAGAGTTGCCCGAGAGTGCCTTTTGGAGCAGAGGCGGGCACAAACATTGTTCCTGACTTAAAATGAATCAGAAAGTTGTGGTGAGATGATGGAGAACCCCAATCTGGTGACTTACGCCGACATGCAGGCCCCGGCTTTGGGCCCCGTTGATATTCTCGGGCAGAACCTGCAACTGCTGACCCAGATTCTGGGCTCCCAGCAACAGATGTTGGACCGGCAACAAGACTGGCGCCAGCACAGCCTGGCATCCTTTAAGATGCCTAAGATGACTAAGGAGGATGACCCGGAGGCGTATATTGAGGCCTTTGAACGGCATGCCCTTATGACAGGGTTGGATGAGAGATACTGGGCCAGCCAGCTGGGGGCCTTAGTAGTGGGCAAGGCCCAAGCCAA
>NW_005842054.1:1818840-1821124 GCF_000455745.1 Alligator sinensis
AGAAGGGCCATTTTCCAGAGAATGCCCGCGGCACGCCACGGAACAGATAACCGAACAAAAGCCCCAGCAGAGCGGTGGTGAGGCCAAGGCCTCAGCGAGCCTATGGACTGCAATTATGTGGTCAACGGAGGGAACGTGGCTTGGAAGCGCCTGGTTGTCACAGCGTGGGTGGAAGGCTGCCCCGTGTGAGCTACCTTGGATTCGGGATGTGCTCAATCCCTCGTCAGGGAAGATTTGAAGATTTGAAGATTTGATACCACCGCACAATCGGTGGACAGCTTCCCCCATGAGAATAGCCTGCCTCCATGGGGATGCGAAGCAGACCGAGTGCCAATGGGTCCGCCTACAGGTAATGGAGCATCAGGGAGAACTCCTGGTGGGTGCGGTGCCCCGGTTAGCCTGTGAAATGCTCCTGGGGTGCGACTGGGCACCAATATACGACGTCTTAGACAGGGTAAGGGACACAGAAGTGGCCTGTAAAAGGATCCAGAGCCGAGAGGGCTGGTTGGGCGAGCTGGAAGAAGGTGAAGGGCCAACCGATGAGGCGAATATGTTGGACCTCGACAACCTCACGAGTAGTCTCCTGTTCCGCGATGCCCAAGAGAAGGATCCGGAGATCGGGACGCTTCGAGAGCAGGCCCAAGGTACCCAGAGGGCCTCTATGTCGACACCAGAAGGACGGGCCCACTTTGAGGTAAGGGACTGACTCCTGTACTGCCTACAAGGGGACAGGGGGGAGGAGGTCGAGGGTCTGCAGCTAGTGGTGCCCGCCCAATTCCGCCAGGCTATTTGGCAGTTGGCGCATGCAAGCCTCGTAGGGGGGCATCTGGGCCGGGACAAAACCCTCACGAAGGTGAACAGATGTTTTTTTTGGCCCGGGATGAGGGAGGAAGTAGCCCGCCGGTGTGCGTCCTGCCCCACCGAACGCCCTCCTTGGGCCCCCCCTCCAATCCACGCCTGTTATTACTACCCCGTTCTTGAGGATCGCCTTAGACGTTGTGGGCCCAGTGCCCCGCAGTAGCTCGGGTCACCAATATATTCTAGTTATCGTGGACTATGCCACCTGATACCCGGAGGCAATCCCCCTGTGAACGGTAATGGCCCCACGTATCGCGGAGGAACTAATAAATTGGATAGCCCGAGTGGGGATCCCACAAGAGATCCTGACAGACCAAGGGAAAAATTTCATGTCCGGGGTTCTAAGAGCGGTATGCCAGACCCTTCAGATAAAGCAGCTCCGCACCTCGGTCTACCATCCCCAGACCAATGGGCTGGTAGAATGCCTTAACGGAACCATAAAACGGGCATTGCGCCGGTGCATACAGGGGGATCCCCAGAAATGGGACCTCCTCCTCCCCCTAATACTATTCACTCTCAGGGACACCCCCCAAGAATCCACAAAGTTCTCACCCTTTGAACTAGTATTGGGGCATCGCCGGCGGAGTCTATTACAGGTCCTAAGAGAAGAATGGGAGCGAGGAGAAGGACCCTCCCAGGAGCCGAAGACATACCAGCAGGCGTTCCAATGGAGGATCAGATTGGCCCGGGATCTGGCCCACGAGAACCTACGGGAAGCCCAAACCCGCCAAAAAGGCCAGTATGATCACCGGGCCAAGGAACGAGAATTTGAACCGGGGCAGAGGGTCCTGGTATTGCTCCCCACTTCCGCTAGTAAGCTCCTAACGCAATGGCAGGGGCCGTTCGAGATCCTCCGCCGGGTGGGGCCCGTAGATTATGAGGTTTACAGACCCGAACACCTCCGGGAGAAGCAGATCTATCACGTAAACCTCCTACGGGAGTGGCAGGATCCTGAGGGATGGGCGGCCTTTTCTGAGGCCGAGGACGAAGAACTAGGACCCCAAGGGCCGGAAAGAGGGACGGAGCCCTCTTCAGAAAATACCCCAGTCAGGCTGGGGGAGGAACTAACTCTTGCACAACAGCGAGAGGCCCAAACCCTGATAAATGAATTCAGAGGGGTCTTTCGCGAAGAGCCCGACTGGGTTCGGAATGCGTGCCACGCCATAAAAACACCCCCTGGGGCAATAGTGAGGGAGAGATGGCGACCCATTCCCCACCATCTCCTAGAAACGGTCTGCAAAGAAGTTGAGTCCATGTTGCGACTAGGAGTTATCCGGCCTTCTAGAAGTCCCTGGAGAAGCCCATTGGTACCAGTGCGTAAGCCGGACGGATCATTAAGACTTTGCGTGGACTACCGGCGCTTGAATGCCATGGCAGTTTTTGATGCATTCCCCATGCCCCACGTGGCAGAGCTGGTAGAAAGGAT
>NW_005842054.1:1822643-1863454 GCF_000455745.1 Alligator sinensis
TCGGCAGAAGCTCCGAGGAGGAGCCCAGAGAGAGGGCCAGCTGGAACCACCGGTGAGGTAACTGGGAATGAGCCAGCAGAGGCTCCGAGGAGGAACCCAGAGAGGGAGCCGGTGGGACCTCCGGTGAGGGAACCGGACTAGAGCCGGCGGAAACTCCGGTGAGGGAACCGGGATAGAGCCGGCAGAATCTCTGGTGAGGGAACCGGGATAGAGCCGGCGGGAATCCCGGTGAGGGAACCAGGGGAGCCCAGGCAGAGACGCCGGTGGGGCGTCGGGAAAGAAGGCCGCAAGGGTAAAGAGGGCCCTTGACGCCCAGTCCTTGTCCGGGGACAAGGAACAGAAGGTCCGCGACCAAAGGTGGCGTTGGCTGGGGTGTAGGGGAGGTCGGAGCCCCGTGAGAACCCGCCCAGGGGCATTTTGGCACTGGAGGCCGCAGAGAGGGGGACCCCCCTGCTGTGGGCCCAGCCGAGACCTTGGTCGGCGAGTTCCGGCGGCAGGGCAGATCCGGCTAGCCACCCACGCAAGAGTTGCCCGAGAGCGCCTTTTGGAGCAGAGGCGGGCACACACAGGTTAGAAACCTGTGTGAATGGTGGGACTTTGTTGTCTGCGTCTCCCAGCAGATGTCTGCGTAGTTTAGGTCCCCCATAACTACCACCTCTTTAGCTTTTATGGTCTCCGAGAGACACCTTCTTGAAGTGTGCTGCCCAGAACCAGGCCCAGTACTCCAGTTGTGGCCTCACCAACACTGAACAGAGGGGGAGAAACATCTCTCTGGATCTATTGGCAACACATCAGCTGATGCATAAAAGAGTTCTATTTGCCCTGATGGCAACTTCATCGCACTGTTGATTCATATTCATCCTCTGGTCAATTGCCACCCCCAGGTCCTTTTCAGATGCAGTGTCAGCCAGTGGACCACCACCTATCGTATAGTTATGGTGAAGGTTCTTCCTATCGACTGTGTTCTGGCCTTTAGCAAATAGGTGCTGCTGTCTGTTCTTTTTTACCCTCCTTCATTCCTCCCTCCTCCTTCCTCCTTCACAGCACACAGTTCAGGTCAGAATAGGTCCACTCAGACCAATTATTAATTTTAAAATGCAGGAGACAATAATCCCTTAATTTTCTACCTCCTCTTAATTCTTCTATGCCCCCGCCACCTAGAGTGTATGTCCTCCCCACCACCCATGTACCCTCCTGTCCTTCCACCCCACCATGTACCCTTCACCTGCAACCCCCACTCCCCTCCCTCATGTGCTACCACTGCAGTGGACATAACTCCCAACAACAGCTGCAGCATCACTGTAATGTTAAGTGTTTTGCAAGAAGTTTGAAACTTTAGAGTAAGGGGTTAGATGACTTCCTTCAATATTGCAAACCTTCTGAACTTCATCACATTCCATTTCAGAATCACGACCAAAAGTCCAGAGGCAGGATGCTGCCTGCCAGACCTGACACGCAGGAAATGCAGCATCCCAGGTGATATTTAGATAATATGTCCCACTGACCTTGTGTGTGTGTGTGTGGGGGGGGGGAAAGTCCGCTTTTTCAACTGTGCGTCAACCCCCCATCCTCTTCCTCTTCTTCCTTTTTCCCCATCCTTGCAGAAAATTTCTGTGGGCAGAACTCATCAGGGGCAGCAACCATCCCACAGCCCAGTGACCAAGAGAGTAGAGTAAAGATAGTGAAGAAAAGTAGAATGAAAATATCTTCATTTTTTTTTTTTTACATTTTGTATCTATTTTATATTGTTAAGTTGTATATAGTTATTGTTAAAGCTGCAGCATATTCAGTAAACTGTTTTATTTTTGCTCTATATATGTGTCATGTTTTCTTTGACCCCCAGCTCAGTTCGCCCCTCCAGCACTGCAATCGGGCTGGAGAAGGGATCTTTGAAAACTCCTGGTGCTCTGGTGAAGTGCCCGAAGATTGGAAGAAGGCCAATGACATGCCAATCTTCAAGAAAGGGAGGAAAGTAGATTCGGCAAACTGCAGGCCCATCAGCCTGACCTCTATTCTGGGGAAGGTCTTGGAAAAGATTATCAAAGAGGCCATCCTTAACAAACTAGCTGACGGCAATATCCTGAGGGGTACCCGGCATGGGTTTGTTGTGGGTAGGTCTTGCTTGACCAATCTCATTTCCTTTTACGACCAAGTGACCTATCACCTGGACAAGGGGGAAGAGATTGATGTTGTATATCTTGACTTTAAAAAAGCCTTTATCTATATATCTTTATCTTAGCCTAGATCTTTAAAAAAGCCTTTGATCTGGTACCCTATGATCACCTCTTGGCAAAACTGGCCAACTGCAGCCTCAACCTCGCAACAATCTGCTGGCTGGGGAATTGGCTCCGTGGCAGGACCCAGAGGGTGGTGGTTGGTGAAAGCCAATAGTCTTGATGCGCGGTCACCAGTGGGTTCCCTCAAGGCTCTGTCCTAGGGCCTATACTATTTAACATCTTCATCAATGATGTGGACATTGGTGTCAGAAGCGGACTGGTCAAGTTTGCCGACGACACCAAACTCTGAGGTAAAGCATCCACACCTGACGACAGGAGTGTGATCCGGGCAGATTTTGACAGGCTCGTGAAATGGGCAGATGACAACCTGATGGTGTTCAACACCAAAAAATGCAAGGTTCTCCACCTTGGGAGGAAAAACCTGAAGCATGCTTATAGGCTCGGCAGTGCTACGCTGGCTAGCACTACAGATGAAAGGGACTTGGGGGTCATGATTGACTGCAAGATGAACATGAGCCTTCAGTGTGATGCTATAGCTAGTAAAGTGAGCAAAATGCTGGCTTGTATCCATACATGCTTCTCAAGCAAATCCCAGGACGTCATTCTCCCCTTGTACTCGGCCTTGGTGAGGCAGCAGCTAGAGTACTGCATTCAGTTTTGGGCTCCACAATTCAAAAAGGATGTGGAGAAGCTTGAGAGAGTGCAAAGGAGAGCCATGCACATGATCAGAGGTCAGGAATACAGACCTTATGATGAGAGGCTGAGAGCCATGGGACTCGTCAGCCTAGAAAAGTGCAGGCTCAGGGGTTATCTGGTGGCCACCTATAAGTTTATCAGGGGTGCTCTTCAGGATCTGGGAGAACATCTGTTCACCAGAGCACCCCAAGGGATGACAAGATCAAAAGGTAACAAACTCCACCGCGACCAATTCAGGCTAGACATAAGGAAGAAATTCTTTACTGTCCGAGCCCCCAAGGTTTGGAATAGATTGCCACCGGAGGCTGTTCAAGCACCCACTTTGAACACCTTCAAGACACATTTGGATGCTTATCCTGCTGGGATCCTATGATCCCTGCTGACTTCCTGCCCATGGGGCAGTGGGCTGGACTCAGTGATCCTCTGGGGTCCCTTCCAGCCCAAATGTCTATGAAATCTATGAAACTGAGCAGGATCACTCAGTTTGCCTCCCCAGCCCTACAATCAAGCTGGGAAAGGCAACTCAGTCCAACTGGGCTGAGTTCCCAACCCCAGCCCCACGATTGGGCTGGGAAAATGAACTTAGCCCAGCTGGGCTGAGTTTCCCTCCCCAGCATGAAATGGAACAGCTGTTTTGACTCTAAATGAAATTCAAAACAAAACGCTGTTCCACTGAAATGTCAAAACTCAAGTCAAAATGGAACAGTGCAGTTTCGCACATCCCTAGTGGTCGTAGTTCAGGGTCACAGCTTCCTTTGTGGCCAGCAATGATTCAAAAGTTACAAGAGTGCAACAGACAGGTGCAGAGGTGGGTAAGTGGGGTGAAGAGCCCAGGCCTAGGCTTACTGCCCGGATCCCAGCAGAGAATTTGCTGGAGGTCTTGACCAGCAACCAAGAAGAAAGCCTCTGCATTTGTGGCCAGCAACAATCCTCTAATTACAATTCCATAATATGCTCATTAACAAACAGGGCCAGCAACCAGGAGGAAGGCTAGAATAATATGAAATGTATCTGCAGAAGTTGGGCAACTCTTACAATACTTGAGTTGATACTTGGGCCAAAACCTGTGAAGAAAGCCTCCACAATTCAAGTAGTACACAGAAAAGAAGGCTCAGCAGTACTTGTGACCAGCAACCAGGAGGAGGAAGTAATATAAGTTCAGTAAGGATATTATGTAAAGCAGAAGTGTATGCATCTCTTCTCCATTGGAATAGAGGGACCTAGGGAGGAGCTTGAACCAGGAGGTGGACATTTCTTCCCCACCCACCCCACGTGGGGAAAGAGGCAAGGAAGGTGCATAATCACCTGCCTTATGCTTAGTATCTGCTTTCTCATTGTAAGGAACTGAACTGTAATTATAAGTCTATATAACATAAGTCTATATCATACATTGGCTATATATATATATATTTATATATATATGGTGGAGGCCCAGGATGTGTGTAACGTTTATAGGGTGATAAGGCAGATCTACCTGCTTTGAAATGCTGTGATAAGGAATTGAACCATTACAATTATTACTGATCATTAATAAATCATCATTAATATTACTATTACTAAAAACTCTTACTATTAATTCCAAAAGTAATATATTAATATTATTAACTCCTATCATTAGTATTACCTGTTATTATATTATACATCTATATAAGTCAGGATGAAAGTTAACTATAATTATAATGCATAATAGTTCAGTTGTTGAGAGAATCCTGAAGGAAGTGTTGTCATCTTTTTCATCTTCCCTTTCTTCCTTTCTCTTTCTGCCTCTTGTCACACCAACAGGGATTGATCAGCCTATGGCTAGCAGGGGAAGGGGATCCAAAAACCAGAGGGAGGATAGAAAGAGCATCAGAATTTGTACTGGTGCCTCTTGTGCACCTTGCATACCTTTCTTCACACCCATAAATTTCCACCATCCCCATTTACAATAAATTTGAACTAAACAATGCACCGCCACAATCAGAGATGACCGTATCAGGGTGCAGAGCAGTGGCATACTGATGGCAGCAGGGGGCATGGCCACCTCTGCACAGACATGAAAGGGGTGCCATTGGCTGGTGTGAAGGGGGCACCATCACTCCGCACTGCTTGCCCCACTCCCCCCACCATCAAAACCACCACCGAAGGCGGCTTGTCCAGGGCATGTGCGGGAGTGAGGGTGGTGGTACCCTGGCCCTGTCCCCCAGGCCCTGGAGACCCACAGTACACGACTGGTGCAGGGCCTTGTGCAAATTAGTGCCCCCCCGCACCCTGCACAGAGCCGAACCTGTGTGCCACAGCAGCGAGGGAGAGGAGTTGGTGAGTGCCCAAATGCAAGGCCAGTGGCAATGCTGAGGAGTCACCTCATCCACTCCACCCATCTCTGCAGGGCTCCCAAAGTGCTATGCCTGGGGCAGTCACTTGTATTCACACCCACCTTGGGATGACCCTGCCATCTGCAGGGCACAGACAATTGTCAGGTGTCACTTACCAAAGGCGGCGTATAGCACATCACCATGTCCTCTTTTGAGTCTCACAACACAGAGGTGTGGGCATCAAATAGCACTCAAAGCTTCACTGCACCCCTCTTCATCAGCCTGCAGTCTTCTTGAACCCTGGATTTGCATTGCTGTGCCCCACAGCGGCAAGCCTGGTGACTGGGATGAGTCCTTCTCTACCTCCACTGTGCTGTCATCCCTCACCCACCTCAAACCTCCCTCATCAATACAGAGAATGTGCACCCTGACCTCTGCAACTCCCCTCCCCTTCACTGGCAGCCTTGTTTTGGTGTGGAAAAAAAACAGACACTCTGACACCAGGCTGGAAAAAAGCACAAAAAGAAGGCAGAAAAGTTTGCAAAGTCCCTGGGTGTGTGTGCAAGCAAGGTGGGTCTTAAATCCCCCGCCCACAGCCTTGCTTTGGTGTTCCAAAACAAAGGAGATAGTAGCTGGAACCTGCCTGGAAAAGAGCACAAAAAGAATCTTGAAAAGTGCATTTTCAAAGTTTCTGTCTAGGGAAAATGCAAGGAAGGGTTGTGAAGAGTGAGCCAAAGAGCCTGGGAAGGCATGAGCCACCAGCCACTTTACAAAGTGGCTGGGGGGGGGGGGGGAAAAAAAACACGAGCGGCGGGGGGAAGGCGGCCCCCCCCAGCCACTTTACAAAGTGGCTGGTGGCTTGCACAAAAAGCAAGCCAGGCTGCTGGGGGGTGGGGGGGTGACATGCCACTTCCCTTCTCCCAACTAAGGGATGCGAAATTAAGGTATGGCCTCAAAAGTGACTCTGCAGGGTGGGCACTGCCTTTGCAAAATGCTGGTGTGCAGGCCAGCACTTGTATGTTGCAACCCACCCAGGCAGTCCCCCTGTTTATCTCTGGAGCCCCCCTCTGTACCTGTGCAAGAGAGATTGCCAAGCCCTCCCCACCCAGCACCGTGCACCAAACAGCAGGAAAAATGAACAGAGAGAAATGAACCCAAACAATGAATGAAATTCACCTTTGCAACCAAGCAGTGTAAGGGTGGATATGGGAGCAGACACAGGAAGCCAGGAAACCTTGAGGTTTTATTGTTTGCAACACACTATTATAGTTACTTGTGTTTGTTGGCCTTCACCCCACCATGACCCTGAACCACCTGTCTTCCTGAAACACAGTGGTACCCTCCTGGCCATGCTGCCAGTCATACGGCCCTCCTGTGACCCCACTGAGTTAGGGGGAACAGGCTCAGCTGTAATTCTCCACTCATCTTGTACAGAGGCAAGACAAGTGGACTGACTTTTCTCTTTTCAGCATTGTACCTGTTTATTTAGGCACTTCTGCACACTCTGAAAGCCATCATTGAAAGTGCCCTGTGACCTCTGTAATTCACCATGGGACTTGTCAACAACGTCTTTCAAATTCCACATAGTGTCTTGCACTTACTCAAGGATGGCATCATCCTTACGCAGCTACTCATGGACTTCATCCTGCCAGGCATCTGCACATTCCACTCTGGCTACCAAGGAGTCCGCCAAAACCTTGAGCAAGGTTTCATGGGACCACCTCTGCTTGCTGTGAAAATCTCTGCTGTAGTACGAGTGGGACACCATTCCGGGCAGCCATGGGTCATGGTAGCGGATAAACAAATTAAAAAGCAATGGTTGCCTTCTGCCCAAGAGGAGAAAAGTACATACCCCCAGCCCCACCATGCAGTGCACAAAATGCCAGAAGGCACAGAAACAGAGCCGCAACAGTGGGGCACCACTTGTACTGCCCAAAACTTACAAGTACTTGCTTTGGAAACAGGTCCATGGCTGCCACTGCCCATGCTAGCTGCAAAAAATTAATTAAAGCAAATAATTAATTTGGCATCTGTTACAGTAGGAACTATAGAACCTGTCATGCACCACCACCAAAAGAACATGGCGACCCACCTACAGCAAATATGAATTTTCCCCCCTCCTCCCCAGCCCCCCAAAACCCAACCAGCACGAACCTGGGCATTGCCTGGCAGTAGCAAGAGGCATATTACAAGAGACTTACCAGGTTCAGCATGTTCTTGGGTCTCGGTAACAGCAGATGATGTATCACCCACATGGGTTTCTTCCTGACCCTCCACCCCCTCCACTTCATCATCTGTGCAATCCATGGAACAGAGGGGCTAAGTGGCACTAAGTGCATGGAGACTGATGGTTCTTCCTACCACTCATGGTCATCAGAGAGCAGTCTCTGTATAGCTGAGACATGCTCACAGTTTCACCCTCAGCCACCGCCACATCCTCCTCTTCCTCCTCCTCGTGCTCCAACCCCAGTGCTAAAAGTTGCCCTAGACTAGGG
Organism: Alligator sinensis; assembly: GCF_000455745.1. Taxonomy (NCBI): domain Eukaryota; kingdom Metazoa; phylum Chordata; order Crocodylia; family Alligatoridae; genus Alligator; species Alligator sinensis. The sequence continues at coordinate 1,830,366 of NW_005842054.1, forward strand.
CAGTCAGGGCTTGGGAGCAGAGTGGGTGCATGTGTGCATCCAGCTACATGTGCCCCCCTACCCACACTCACCAGCAGTGGAGGCGGCGATGGTGGAGGCAGCAGCTGATCCCACAAGGTAAGTGAGGGGGGTGAAGGACAGCTGCAGAGGATCCGGAGGTGGGGCCCCCCAGATCCCTCTTAAGTGAGCTGGCAGGGAGCCGCACTCCTGAGCCACGCAAGGGCAGTGTGCATGAACAGAGCACACAAACAGGCATGCTCTGAAAGGGTGCACCAGCATTTGCACTGGCCTTCATGCAAAGCGGGCATGCAGCAGGAGCCAGGAAGAAGTCTCCAGCAAGAGAGAGAGGAAGACTCACAACTCCACGAACATGGTAAAAACACAGGGAGTGGCTGCTAGGGACCGTGCTCTGGTGGTAAGGATGTGGAGGGCGGCTGCTGGGGACCCCGCCCCAGTGGTGCCACCTACCCTGGGCTCCTTTGAGGCTTCCACCCAGATGGAGCCCATGGTGGGGTCAGCAGCCCCCTGCCCCACTGTCTGTGGGGGCTGCCTGGTGGAGACTCAGAGGCCACAGGTGGGAGAGGGCTCTGGAGGCTCCCTTGCCTGACTTCGGGCCCTGGAGGAGCAGGTGAGGGAACTCCAGGCTGAGATGAGCAGGCTACAGGGGATCAGGGCTGTGGGGGATGAAACTGACACATATTTCCATTCTCTGCAGGATCAGGTTCCCAGCAGACAGACTTCCCGGGAGGGACACACTGCAGAGGAATGGCAGAAAGTAACCACCAGAACCAGGACTGCTCAGGCTAGTGTGGTGGCAGCTCCCCAGGTACAATTGGGGAACAGATTTGAGGCCTTGGCAGCCTTAGAGGAGAAGGTTGAAGTGAATGCCTCCAGGGTGGATGTTGCCACTCTATGCATGGCACGGTCTGAGCAAGGACAGAAAACCACAAGGAAGAAATGCCAAGTCCTCATCATCGGAGACTCCATCCTGAGGGGAACAGAGGGTCCCATCTACTGACCCAACCCCATGGCATGTGAAGTCTGCTGCCTGCCCGGGGCTCAGATTCAGGATGTTACAGAGATGATCCTGGACCTCCTTTGACCCTTGGACCAGTACCCTATGGTCCTAATCCACATGGGAACAAATGATGCGGCTGGGAGCAATCCAGACTGCATCATGAAGGACTACAAGGCCCTGGGGGCCAAGCTCAAGGAGACAGGGGTGCAGGTGGTATTCTCCTCTACTCTCCCAGTAAGTAGATGTGGATGGTACCATGAGGCCTGCATCAGAGTGGTCAACCGGGCACTTCAGGGTTGGTGCTACCAGGCAGGCCTCGGGTTCCTTGACAACGACCTGCATTTCACACAGGGGGCATGCTCGGGTGGGATGGGCTTCACCTCTCTCCTAGAGGCAAGCATGTCTTCTCTTCCAGGTTGTCTGATCTTGTATTGCATGCTTTAAACTAGCTTCACTGGGGAAGGGGGCCACGGGGGGACAGGGACACTTGGCCCCATCCCCACTTCCCAGCCAAGAGAGGTGACAAGCACAAGAAGTACCCAGGTAAAGTGACAGGGGTCCAGATAGTCCTAGGATCAAGGGGGTGGCACATGCACCCATAGGAGGCCTTAAATGCTCATAGTAGGAGAAACAAGCAGGAGGAACTTGCCCTCCTGCTAGCTAACACAAACCTGGACATAGTGGGAATCACTGAAACCTGGTGGGATTCAAACCATGATTGGGCAGTAAACATCAAGGGCTACAAACTGTACAAGTGGGACAGAATGGGGAGGAAAGGCAGGGGTGTGGCACTCTACATCAAAGAGCAATACACATCTTCAACAAACAGCACAAGGTCAGAGGAGGGGCAGACTGATGTGCTCTGGGTTAAAATACAGGGAGGTCATGGGGAAAGGGACTTAATGGTGGGTGTCTACTACAGACCACCCAACCAGGGGGAAGAGCTGCACCAGGAACTCTCAGGTCAGCTCACAGAGGCAGTTAAGTCAAGGGATGTGGTCATCATGGGTGACCTAAACTACCTGGACATCTGCTGGGAGGAGCAGTCAGCCAGGTCTAACCACTCATGTAGGTTCCTAGCTGAGATACAGGACCTCCACCTAACCTAGGAGGTGTACAGTCCCACCAAGGGAAATGCCTTGCTGGACCTGGTCCTGGCCACAGGTGACAACCTGGTGAGGGGACTGCGGGTTCTTGACCACCTGGGTGACAGCGATCATTGCCTACCGGAATTCACCATCCAGTGCAGGATGTCAAAGGCCTGCAGCAAGGCATCAGCCCTTGACTTCAGGAGGGCTGATTTCAATGAGTTAAGGAGATTAGTCGTGGAGGCATTGAGGTCCCAGAGGGTACTGGGGTTGGGAGTCCAAGACAAGTGGTCATTCCTTAAGGAGACAATCCTCCAAGCCCAAAGGGTGACAGTCCCAACATGAATTAAAGTGGGCAAGAGTGCTCAAAAGCCCCTATGGCTTACCAAAGGCATTCAGGAATGTCTGAAAGCTAAAAAGGAGGCATACACCTGGTGGAAGGGAGGGGCCATCACCAAGGATTATACCTCTATTGCTCAAGACTATAGGGGGGATGTTAGGAAGGCTAAGGTGGAGACAGAACTAGGACTAGTTATCTTTGATCTTGGTCACTAGTCCTTTTTTAAATACATAGGGAGAAAAAGAAGGCACTGGATAATGTGGGGCCCCTGCAGGACACATTTGGCAATCTGGTGGTTGCACCAGATGATAAAGCTGACCTCTTTAACAAATTCTTTGCCTCCATTTTTTTGAGCAGAGACCGGGACATCCCCCCCACCGGAATTCTGGATGGACTCAGGGGAGGCACTGCCAGGCCTAGGGTCAGAGAGGACCTAGTTAGGGAACTTCTGGAGGACCTGGACATGTTTAAATCAGCAGGTCCAGATGATATCCACCCCAGGGTGCTGAGGGAATTGGCAGAGGACATTGTGGGACCCCTGGCATGGCTTTACAAGCACTCATGGTGCTCTGGCCAGGTGCCAAAGGACTGGAAAAGGGCCAATGTGGTTCCCATTTTCAAAAAAGAGAGGAAGGAGGTCCCAGGAAACCATAGGCCAGTCAGTCTTACCTTGGTCCTGGTGAAGCTCTTTGAGAAAATTATCCAGGAGCACATCTGCAAGGGACCAGCAGATGAGATTATACTTAGGGGCAACTAACATGGGTTCATTAGGGGCAGCTCCTGTCAGATCAACCTGGTTGCCTTTTACAACCAGGTCTCAAAATCCTTAGACGCAGGTGTCATTGTGGACGTAGACTTTCTGGACTTTAGGAAGGCCTTCAACACTGTCTCTCACCCCATTCTCATTAAAAAATTAGGTGACTGTGGTGTCAATGCCTATACAGTCAGATGGGTCAGAAATTGGCTAGAAGGATGCACCCAGAGAGTGGTGGTGAATGGGTCATTTTCAACCTGGAGGGAGGTGGGCAGTGGGGTCCCCCAGGCCTCAGTCCTCAGGCCCGCACTGTTCAACATCTTCATCAGCAACTTGGATGAGGGAGTGAAAAGCACCTAGTTCAAATTCGCAGATGACACTAAGATGTGGGGAGAGGTGGGCACAATAGAAGGCAGGGACAGGCTACAACTAGATCTGGACAGGTTACAGGGGTGGGCGAATGAGAACAGGATGGGATTCAATACTGACAAGTGCAAAGTACTGCACCTAGGGAGAAAGAACCAGCAGCATACCTACAGGCTGGGGAACTCCCTTCTCATCAGCACAGAGGCAGAAAAGGATCTTGGAGTCATTATTGATTCCAAGATGAACATGGGCCGTCAATGTGAGGACGCGGTTAGGAAGGCTAACCGCACCTTGTCATGCATCCACAGATGCATCACGAGCAGGTCCAAGGAGATGGTCCTCTCCCTCTATGCGTCATTGGTCAGACCACAGTTGGAGTACTGCATCCAGTTCTGTGCGCCGCACTTCAGGAGGGATGGGGCCAGCATCGAGAGGGTCCAGAGGAGGGCCACTCTCATGATCGGGGGCAGCAGGGAAGGCCCTATGAGGAGAGACTATGGGACCTGAACCTGTTCAGCCTCCACAAGAGTGGGCTGGGAGGGGATCTGGTGGCTGTCTATAAACTGGCCAAGGGGGACCAGCAGGCAATGAGAGAGTCCCTGTTCCCCTGAGCACCACCAGGAGTAACAAGGAATAATGGCCATAAGTTGACTGAGAGCAGATTCAGGCTAGATATCAGGAGGCACAACTTCATAGACATAGATTTCATAGACATTAGGGCTGGAAGGGACCTCGGAAGATCATTGAGTCCAGCCCCCTGCCCAAAGGGCAGGAAGTCAGCTGGGGTCATAGGATCCCAGCAAGATAAGCATCCAGTTTGCTCTTGAAGGTGTTCAATGTAGGCGCTTGAACCACCTCCGGTGGGCAGTGAAGAGTCCTCCGGCATGGAGAATATGGAGGACATGAGTGAACAGGAGGAGGAGGAGGTGGCAGTACTGCTTCTGCAAATGCTGTTTACCTGGAGATTACTGCTACAATGTTTGAGAAGGATAGGAACTGTACTACAGTGTTCACTGGCAAGTTGTGTTCCCTGTTTAGCAGCATTAATGATAATAATAACAATAAGATACAGGTACCCAGAGGACTTGGAATACACAGAGGAAAGCGAAGAAGTGGAATTTGACCGGGCTCTGCTGAGAAACCTGAGGAGGACCAGAATCCACATGGTGTGCCCATGAGAGCAGCTCGGACTGGTGGGAGTGAATCACGTTGATCACTTGTCATGACCAGCAGGGGCTGGAGATGTTCTGAATGAAAAGGGAGACGTTCTATCATATCATCTCGATGTTAGGACCCCACATCATGAAGCAGGACACTAACATGCGTCAGACCATCCCACCAGACAAGACGGTTGCAATGGCTATCATGAAACTGGCCATCCCATCCAGCCTCCAGTACATTGTGAACCAGTTCAGCATGGCTGCCTTCACAGTTGAGCTGGCAACTCGTGAGGTATGCCAGCTGCTGAAGGAGATCACTGCAAACAAAATTATCTGCCTGGCAAATCCGCAGCAAGTCATAGATGGCTTTAATGAGAAGGGGTTCCCAAACTGCATGGGGACTTTAGACAGCACTCACATCCCAGTGCTGTGCCCTGTGGGGAGAGAGAGGGATTTCACAAACAAGAAAGGATATGCCTCCATGATCCTGCGAGCCATGGTGTACCATCGAGGCTGGTTCACAAACATTTATATTGGGTGGGCTGGCAGCATGCATGATGTGCACATGTTCAGAAACTCCCCTGTGCCTGGCCTCATGGAGAAAGGACACTATGCACCCGGCATGGAGGAGACAGTGATCCACAGTATCACCATTCCCCTGGTTATATTAGTGGATGCTGCCTACCCCCTGAAGCCCTGACTCATGAAGCCTTATGGAGGGGAATGTCACTGACCCACAGAATCTAGTTTTTAACTACTGTCTGAGCAGTTGCAGGATGGCCATGGAATGTGCTTTTGGCCGACTGAAAAGATGATCAAGGGCACTTACGTGCTGGCTCAAGATGGAGCAAGAAAATATCATGGCCTTTGTAGTGGCAGCCTGAGTGCTGCACAATAGCTGTGAAAGCTGCAGAGAGGTTTTCAAGAAGTCGCGGGAAGAAGTATGACAGGCAGTGGCCAAACAACAGAGATGTGTCTGGGCAGCAGCAGCACAGGGACCGAGGAGATATCAACAAGGAGAGGCTGGTCAGGCGGCCCTTGTGTGTGACTGTCTGGCAGGATATATTGCTGACAACAACACCTAGGAGTGCTTTGCTCTTCTCTTGGCTATGTTAAAATAAATTCATTTACACTTTAAATCTGTGTCTTTCTACATGGGCATGCGGTGTTGTGGATGAGGGGAGGAAGGGAGGGCGGTCAGGGAAAGGGGGAGGAAATCTGGACTGGGCTAGGGATTTGCTGCTTCCAGACTGTGAGTGGTTTGGGGGGAGGGGGGCATTATACACCATCACCCACATCTGAATGAGTCCCTCCTCCCCCACGTGGGTGAGAAGGGTAACTATTATAGCTCTTGGCATGCTCGGCGGGAGGGGGACCAAGCCAAACAGCAACCCACATTTTCAAAAACATCCCAAAAACATTTATAAACCAATTCACAACACACCTCCAAAAGCCATATGTGGCACTACATAAACAGACTGGTGGTGTACATGGGCAGTGAACAGGTGGGTTTCAATGGGAGCCCCCATTGGAAACTGTACAAAGGTCAACGAGCTTGGGAATGCTGGGAAATGTAGTCCAAGAGAAACAGACAAAAAAAAAAAGCCAGAAGAGCTCACCACCACCATCAACAGCAATCACCAATAAACTGGGCAGCAACAAACACCCACCCACCCACCTAGTACTCTAAACCCTGAATATTTTATGATATCATAGCAGTTATCATAGCAGCTATAGTAAATGAAAGAAAAAAGATATGTATTTTTAACATGATGGGATGGGAAGGGAAAGAAATGGGAGGGGAGGATTCAAGTGTAGCAGAAAGCCCCCTTTTCCTCTTGCCTGCAGCTGCTCTCCCCTCCTTGGATATGTTTTTCCTCTTCTACCTTTTCTTCCTTCCTCTTTCTTTCACTTTAAGATAAGGAATTGTGTTTTAAAGTTTGTATGTGTGCATTTTGTATCTCCCCTTGTATTTGGTATTTTTATCTATTTGTGTGCCATGGCATTACTATTGTAGCTTATATTTTATACTCCTCACCTTTAAACTAAATGTGTTTAGTTTCAGAAGTAAGTTATCCATTGTAACAATGTTAACAAGGGCAGGAATCAAACTGCCGCTTCCCTGTATCGGGCGGGCCCCTGAAAGAGCAAGTGAATCAGGGATTGAATGCATAACACAGTAGCCGGCAGCAATTAACACCTAGGAAAACCGCAGATCAACCAACGGAAGAAATCAATAGGAGACAATGTAGCAACCGGGAATTCTCTAAACTTCACTGTTCAAGGGCTAGAAGCCCTGGCCTGAGTTAATCAATGCCAGGGACCAACTTTTGGGCTGAATATCTCCAGATCGACCGCTCCCAGAGCCCTATTCAAAATTTATCAATGGACTCCCAAACCTGCACGTACATGCGGATGACCCCTGGGGCTGACAGATGCCATCCAGTAGCCACCAAGGAGGAAGTCCCATGAGGGTCAACGACCCCTGGATTGGGCAAACCTGAAAACTGGTGAGTCACCAAAGTCTGCCAAGGACAGATAAAAAGCAGTGAAAAGTGACCCTCAGCAGCGCCCTCTTGATCTCCAACTTGACCAGCACCCGACCTGTCCAGCCAGAAGGACCAGCCAGCGACCCCCTTCTGGAGGATAACACCACGCTGGAAGAAGCCTCAACTGGCCATCGACGGCAGACTCCAGCACCTGTGGGATAGGTATACCTGACTCTTGTAGCTCGCTACTGTGTGTGTGCATGTATGTGTGTGGGGACCAGCCCCAAGGTTTATGATTTAACTTCATTACAGTGTTTCAATCTGCCTAATAAACCAATATTTTAAGGATCCCGAGTTGGACATTTGTAGCCAACACAAGCAGCTTGTCCTTGGGATTGGGATGGGGTCTTCGGGATCACGTACTGATGGAGAAAAAACAGATTGACTGAGCATAGACAGGTGCAAGTGGCAAGGATTTTGCCGTGACCATGACCATTTCCAGGGGAGACTCCCAGTGAGAGTCAGGACTGCCCAGTGAGAATCCAGGGGTGGGAACTGGGAAACCTGGGTGGTTTACATGTGCCTCCTGCTGTAATACATTAGGAAAGACATTACAGCGGGTAAACTGGTATTTGACTCCCCCTACTGAAATCTGCATGGAATGACACACGAGGCGTAACTCACTCAAAAGCATCATTTGTGTGACCATGAACACCGTGTTGTGCAAACAAAAATGCACCACACCAAAAAAAAGCCATGTTAAAATTTCCAGGTGTTCCACATTAACACTCATGTCATCTACACATGCCCAGTGTTGCCAGCAGATCAAAGCAAGTGATTATTCCCCTGTATTCAGCAATGGTAATGCCACATCTGGAGTACTGTATCCAGTTTGGGACACCCTATTACATAAAGGATGTGGACAAATTGATGAGAGCACAGTAGAGGGCAACAAAAATGGTTAGGGGGTTGGGGCACATGACTTTTGAGATGAGGCAGAGGCTTCTGGGCTTATTTAGTCTAGAGAAGACTGAGAGGGGATTTAATAGTAGTGTTCAGCTACCTGAAGGGTGGTTCCAAAGAGAATGGAGGTAGACTGGCCTCAGTGGTGATAGATTACAGAACAAGGAGTAAAGGTTTCAAGTTGCAGCAAGGGAAGTTTAGGTTAGATATTAGGAAAAAACACTCTCTCACTAGGAGGGTGGTGAAGCACTGGAACAAATTACCCAGAGAGGCTGTGGAATCTCCATCCTTGGAGGTTTCTAAGACCAGGCTAAACAGAGCCTTGGCTGGGATGATCTAATTGTGTATGGTCCCTCCCCTGAGGTCCCTTCCAACCCTAATTTTCTATGATTCTATGAAAGGCATTGTAGTTTGGAAGTTGAGTTCACTTTAGATTTACATTAATTTGTTTGGAAAAGTCATCATTATATAATTTTCAGTTATTCCTCATGACATAGCCCAAATTTTGCATTAGATGAGTATTATCTAATGTAATGGGATGAAGTTAAATTTTCTAGAGGCTGCATAGTCCCCATGCCCTGGGGGTCCCTGGGTCCCTGTTCCATGATTTGTGGGCACCCCCCATCACACAGCAGGTGTACACAGCTGCACTATATTAGTGCCCCCTACACCACTTCAATCCTAGCTCCCCAAAAAACCCCAGTTGTGGGCTCCTTCTGTCCCCTGGGGTACCCTACCCTTCCCCTCCCTGAGAAATGGGGACAGAAAAAGGAAGCAGAAGGGAGATTCTAGTGACAGTTTCCAGGAGAATGCAGGGGCTGTAGATTAACACCTTGGGGGCTGCATGAGGCCCACAGACCACTAATTAGAGAGCCCTGGTCTAAAACTAGCTTCTTTCCCCTTCTTCCTCCAACCCTTCACAAGCACACAGCCAAAATGAAACCTAAAAGTCTTAGAGCAGGATTCTATTTCACTTATGTGCCCAGATGTCACATACGGGTTTTTCAGTCACATAAATGACTCTTGGCACTTATTTGTGCTTCTATGACACATACGTTATAGACACATAAGCATCCACATAGCTACAGAGCATGTATTGCCATTTGGGCTTAAAGTGAAATTGAATTCTGCCCTTAGAGTTCTTGTCCTCTTAGCCTGTGATAAAGTCACGAACTTTATCTGTAGTTTGAACCTTTTCTTCTGGTTCTTTTTTAAAATCGCTATTTCACCCTTTCATCCTGAAAAGCAATAGCAGTCTTCGACAGGCATTTCTGATACACTGGATTTACCTCATTTTCTAGAATTTGGCAAGAGCTTTGGCAAGTGGGATGGCAGGGATTTGCACCACTGTTCAGCTCAAGACCAATCCTGAGTAGGCAACACTGCTAAAAATTATACTTCTGAGGGGTGGGAGGAATTCTAAGAGCAGAAAGTGAAGAGTGTCAGGGAATGTTTTATGATACTGCTGATGCCAAAGCATGAGGAACAGAATGACATAGTGACTACATCACAGTCCCTTTATAGAACTGCCTTTGAACACTTTCACAGCATTTCAAATTCTGGTAAACAGCCCTAGACTATAGTTTTAGGGAGTTTCCTAAAGGGTGAAGGCAACTATATGTCATAGGAAGAGATTTTTGTCTCAGAGTGAAATAAGGGAAAATTCAGTCAAGCAGTCCTGAGTTCTAATCTCCATTGCTTATAGCCCTGAACAAGTCACTTAAATGATTAGCTTTTCTTTTCCAATTTGTAAAATATGAAAAATAGGTCATTTTAAATTCCTTTGGACTTTTGTGGTGGTTGTAAAGCACATTGTATTTGCCAGACATTTATCCTCCTGGGGTGAAATTTACCCCTGTGCAGTGGGACAGTATAATGTCTCTGCTCAGGAGTGATTTTCATCCTTTGTATCATTGCACAAACAATATCACACACAGAAACACTTTACTAGGTGCTTCCATGTATGGAAAAAAAATAATGAAATATAACACTGTTTTTCTCTTCAATATATTTCAGCATCTAACTACTTTTAACAGACAAGCAATAATATCCACAAAAAGACAACTTCACATAAAATGTTTCTATGAATGAACTTTCTGTGAACTCTGCAGTTCTTATATTTGAATGTATTGATGTTTTCCCCCTTTCAGTTATCCCACTGAAGGCAATGGAGGTTCTGCCAAAGCAAGAGACTCATAATGCAGCATATGCAGAGAACCTGACCCTTTACACCTTGGTTGCAGCTGAAGAGAACAGTCAGAATCAAGTAAGTGTCAGTCACCATCTCACAGGGCAAGGTCCTATGGTACTCCTCATCTGGATATATCTGGGCTTCAGTTTCTCCTGCAACAAGGAATCAGTAGGTTCATCTACAAAAAACACTTTACTGCAGAGTTGACTAATTAGCTCTGCAATAAAGTGCCACCATCTACATGTGCAGTGCTATTAGGCGAGAGTAAACTAGTTAACTCTGCCATAGGATGATACTGTCAATCCTACAGCAGAGTTATTTACTCCACTATAATGCATGTATAGACAGTGACCAGGGCTGCCTGTCAAAGCTAGACCCACACTGAAGCACCCTCATATTCCAGCTAGCCCCTCTGAAGCACATTGACCTGGGGTAGAGCAGCTCAGGGGCAGCGGGTGGACCCCCCCAGGCTCCCTGCCAGAAAAGGTTGTACTGCTTTGGCTCCACATGCTGCAGTCCTGGGCACACATATAAACGCTGAGCCTGGGAGCAATAAACTCCAGTGTAAACTGCATTGGAATTTATTGAGTTGCATTAATATCACGTGTAGGCACACCCAGATTCTCTGTGATGGTTTTCAATCTCCCACTGGTGGTGAAGTACTTTGGCTGACTGATTTAATGTTTTGGCCTTCTTACCAAGGCTACAATCCTTCCCTTACAAGGCAATTAAAAGATAAATCTTCTCTCTGCAGTGAGAGACCTCCAAAAGGTGCTTTTACTTTCCTGATCGCAACCCTGTCTCCAGGGACCCAACGTTCTCACTTAGGACATTCCCCTTACCTCACCCTAAATGATGCTGCTTGCATAAGGTGAGCCCAGATCTGACCTAGGGATCCTAAGCAGTGAAGTGGGTGTATATTCCACTGAGAAATATTCTCTACTTAATATTTGCCTTGGCTCCTTCCTAAACTACTTGTCTTCTCTTAGAGGTTTCTTTAGCTGTGCAGGCTCCCTTGTCAGTCCCCTCTCTGCAGGAAGCCACACCAGCTCTTGATTGTTTAGCCTTTTGAGATCTTCCACAGCTCATAGATGCTTTACCTCCAGACCATGCCACCTGCCCATTTCAGGACTTTCTCCAGTTCCGCTCCAGCCTAAAACTATTATCAGGCCTTTCCCAGTAGTCAAGACTGCCCTTTGACAAATTCAACTAGAGATATGTACTAAGTCAATACCTTGTCTTGTTTATCCTACAACTTACCTTGAGTGCCCTCAATGAACAACATACTTTTAAATCACTGTAGGCAGTCATGTTAACTTCAATGGGAGTAGACCCATTTATTTGTAAGGGAATGGATAGTACTTATCAGCTTGGAAGAGCTGCTTCTTAATACTTATTATTACATATCTGTTTCCCTAATACTGTAAGTTATTTCCAAATAGTGAATTTAAATCTGATTACTATTTAATTTCTATTAAAATTTTATTTTATTACCCTCACCCTTCCTCCCATGGCTTCAGTCATCATCAATTGAATTTCCATCACTTTCTTCAAATTCCGTTTCCTCTCCCACCAAAACTGATCCAAAGCACATCATGGTATTCCTACGATATACTTAGCACTTGGTACCAATCCAGATCAGATCCCCACTGTGTTAGGGCATGTATAGATGAAACGGGGGCCCTAAATTGAAGTGGTAGGTTTTTACAAACACCACTTCAATTTAGAGCCGATTAAACACCTATGTCGTACACAAACCCCGTTGATTTACCTGCCTCTCTGGGAGAGGAGGGTGAGCTGCCAGTGAGCGGAGTGGGTCTCTGGACTCTGTGGGGGCTGGTACTTCCCTCCATGGCAGTGGTGCCCTCTCCCCTCCCCGGTGGCACCTGCCCACAGGCACCTGGCTTGGGCTGTCCCAGGGGGCACCACAGCCGCGGAGGAAAGGACCGAGCCCCCGTGCAGCTCAGGCAGGCAGGCAGGCTCTGGGGGTGGGGGGGAATTAAATTAAATTAAATTAAATCAAATCAAATCAGGCTCACCAATTTTCTTGGGTGGAACCTGCCTTCCTGGGCTGCTTCCAGGCTGCCTACAGGGTTTCTTGCAGAGCCACGGAGCTGCACAGGGCCTGGTGCTTCGCTCCACTGTTGTAGGTGCAGAAAAATAAAACTCCTTGGAGGATTCATTTAGGGCACATTACGCCTCCAAATTTCCTACAGTGGCTGGAATTAACGCACAATATGCTGCTGAGGTTTACAGACACAGACACCATTAAAACGGTGCAAAAGCATTTAGCCCACTTTAAAGTGTCGTGCACACATGCCCCTTGTTTTATCTACACATGGCCTCGGACACTATACAAACACTACACAAAGGAAATTAGTCCCTCCCCAAGATTTTTACAGTAGAAGAATGGAAGTGACATATAATGAATAGAGAAGTGAATAAGATCAAATGACATTTTCTACTGTAATACAAAAGACTGCCAATTCTCAGTTTTTGAAAATCATCAGACAGATCCCAAAAATCATGAGATTGGACTAAGTCAGGCACTCATGATTCACCTGATCCTTTAAGGTATATCAAGCCCACCACGATTGAGATACTCCAGTTTCTGTGGTCATCAGCATACAAGGGAATGATGTGGCCAGGATTCATATCCAGACACCTCTGAATCCCCAGGCAAAGTGACCAGGTATCCATATACAGTGAAGTCAACAAGGAAGTTCAAGTATGCATAGCTTGCTTGAACTCCTCAATTGACTCCACTGTCATGCATGAGTTCAAGCTTCTGGAGCTATAGTAAGACCCCCTTGCCCACAATCTGACCTAAAATTTGGCTGAAAAATCATAAAATTAAAATAGGATCTTTGGAATGTTTGCCTTTGTGTTCTTCCAACTTTCAGGTTTCATTTTCAACTTTCTTTTTTCAACCATAATGGCCAGGTATAATTTATTATGAAATTAAAACATATATAGCCATTCTTACATCATACCAAATATTATGGGATCATGATAAAATTCCAAGATTTGGCAACATGGGGAGTGAGTACAAAGATCCTGATTCTACTAGCTGCTCTCTATACTTCTAGGAAATAAGTGAGTCTTGAATAGTGATTTGAAAGAAGAGAGGACAGTGGTCTTGTAGAATGATTCTACTACTGTATTTCTTTTATAGTGAGTCATGCACTAAAACATGTGGGAATGGTTATAGGAAAAAGCAGACAACTGGCCAGTGTTGACATCACATTTTTAAAAGAGACCCCAAAAGAACTGGTCAGCCATTGAAAAGAAGTGGTATCAGTGATAGCCACAGTGGAAAAAAGTCACCATAGCCATTACTAACAGGCTGCTAATCTGTAAAAAAAAAAAATAAAAGAGAAAAAGGAAAGGATAGAAAAATGAAATACACCCTTCTTCCTTGATGCAAATGACAGAGGAGAGAGGAATCAAAATGTTGTGCATCTCAAAATGAGACACACAAAATTTCCAGTTTTTCATTTGTATATCTGTATTACTGGAAAAAAGAAGATTTGGTGACACTGATGATCAGCCTCCCTAGCAAAAAGAATACTTCAAAAATCCCAGTGTGGGCAGATCTTGTTATGAACAATAAAATATGATAGAATCAATATATACTATGTGGGTTTTGGTCATCAGGGGAGAGGTAAACTCCAGAAGTGTTAAAGGCATTTGACAATTCTTTGAAGCAGTTGTTTATTATTTAATAATAAGAGTAAATAGAAAAAAAAGATAAATAACTGATTCTCTAAAAGTCTCTGCAGCTTGATATTATAGCTGTTTTGTCATAGTGGTAACTGGAAAATGAGTTGTGGTATTGGAAGGAAAAGATGCCCAGTCTAATTCTGCAGGCAGAGAGAACTGTAGATTTCAGAGAAACGTCAAATAACCATATGGGCTTTGAGGTGGTGATTTCAAATGAAAACAGTCAGAAGACTCACTCATTGTTTCACTTACTTATGGAAAACTCTCATCAAATAGGAATTTGGCTGAGTAGATACTGAAGGATCACACCTTCTTGCAAGAAGATTCTCTTCTTGCTTTCTTATAAAATATATGATACTGCACAAACAGTGCAGCTGAGTAGGACATCTTCCAGCACTTGGAGGGCATGTCTACACATTGCCCTACAGTAACGTAGCGACATAGTGGCAAAATCTAACCGTGCACCACACACACAGTGCAGTAACCACCCATACTGTGCCATGCTTTAGTACTTCCAGAAGGAAGTACTAAACCATGGCACCATAGCAAAATCACCATATGGTGATGTGTTGACGTACCCACATAATGTTATACACAGTTCTGCGGGTTACCTTAAGGTGCAATGATGTCTTGATCAAAAAGGTACCTCAACTAAAAAGAAAATGTTAAATTGGTGAAATTAAAAATTTTCCTGTTGGAATTTAACAATAAAATACTAGAGAGGCAAAAATGAGATATTGTTTACCAAGTTAATATTTGTACAGAACAAATTCTAGTCTTGATACATGTAGAAGGCAATAGATATAAAAAGAGCACTTGTAAACTGGAGTGTAACTTTAAAACAAGTTTATCATTTTGCTTTGTATAAACACTGATATTTATTTAACAGAAACAAATAATAGCTTGTTGTCCTACTTCAGATTCAAATATAGTCTGGACATAGACTAGTTGGATGTCTAGTACTAAGTATTTTTGAAGATCACAGTCACAGAACTATATGTACATATATATGGAGAAAAAGAAGTGGAGAGAGGTCTATTTTGTGATTCTTTAACATATACTCTTTTCAGCCACTTAAAAATAATTAGAATACTTTGTCTACTGGGAAAAGCACTAATTGGACATATCTGCAGTCACTGTGCCATGTCACAAAGTGGAAAATCCCCACTAATGGTTCCTGAAGTGCCAATTCCAGGTAGGTGGCATTAGATGATTCACAAAGACGGCCATCTCTGTAGATTAATTATTTTTTATTTTGTTCAGACTTTGCTGATTTATTTTGAACTAGTCATCAGGAAGTTAATAAATGTCATTCACTTCATTAAAATCCAAAGTTCTGATGCTGTTGTCAACAGTATTCCAAGTACATTTAGAGAGCAAAAAGAAGTGCCTACCCTAATGAATTGTGCTTAGAACCATCAAGAACTTACAAAATAGAGCTCTGTTGGACAAAATTGGACTTTTTAAAGAAATATACCCTGATTACATTTTCCTTATACTGGCAGGGAATTGTATACATATTATATAAAATGTGCTAAAATAATAGGTTTGCAAAGTTTAGCATTCAAAAATTAGGAATGCCAGATTTATAATTGGCTATGCAATCTTCCTCTTGATCCTTTCTGAATCCAGCCATATGCACTGTATGAAGAAGGAGTCCGACAGAAAAAAGCATGTGTAATGAAAGACTTTCTATTAAGTACATGCAAAAATAGGACAGAATTAGGTTTTCATGAGCCACTAGAAAACTAGAATTTCCTGATTTTCAGGGCTTGACTTTACAACCTGAATAATGTCCATTTAACACTGTATAGAATATTCTAGCCTTTTCTATTTACAGAAACAAACAAATTCTACTGTATGAAACTATATCAAGCCCAGACTCATCATTATCAGATGCACAATAGGGTTTGAACCCTGTATTTTCAGAAATACTGTACAAACTAACGACTTTCATAATAGCAAACAAATGCTTTTATTTTAAAGGATGATGAGCTATTTAGTGAGGGTGGTGACTCATGCCAGCCTTTTCTCCAATCCCTTCCATGGGAGTTGGTGTCCCCAGAAAAGGAACTGTTTGCTGGGATCATGTGTTGCATCTAGTAACAGATGTGTGTGCATGAATCTTACATGTGTGTAAGATTTTTTGAGGCCAAAACCTGTCCCCCACCTTGTGAGCATGCATTTATGATGTAGGACTAGAATTACAAGTGGTACTCAGGCTCCTACAAGGCTCTTCACAAACGCGGGTGCCCTAGTCCAATATGTATGCACCAGTGATATTCACAAAATGCCTGTAATCCAACCAGGCACCTAAAGCCTAGACACCTGAGGTGCTCTTGGTAAAAGGCACCTAGAGAATTTAGGCATGTAAAAAGTTGGGCAGGAACTGAATGGGGATTTGAGGGATCTAAACTTTCAATTTAGACACTTAAATCTCTTTGTGGATCTAGTGTTAAGCTCCTTAAACAAGTCTGAAATGGATATTGGAGGCATGGCCATTCTTGAGATCTGAATGTAAACACAAGGTTCTGGATGTTGTTTGGTGGAGCTGTGTGTGTGTACGCAAGTGCATAAAAGAGGCAATATAAGCAGAAGCACGTAGAGAAGGCAGAAAAACCCCAGAGACAGCCAAAGAAGTCCTTCTGGCATGACTAAGAGTTTTTGGCTACAGTGCTGGCTGCAAAAAACAAGCTTGGAACTGTGAGAAAGAGAAGGATTCCTACTGAAGTCAGATAAACTGGAGTTCACATAAATCCTTTGTAAATGGGATTTCATTAGAGAAATGCCTGTCTGTCACTCATTTCTCCTGGTGGAAACAACCCACATGACCCTGAATGTTAGCTATCTGCTCAGGTCAAAAGAGGTAAACATTTTTTTTTTCTAAAAGGGGCCAAAAATATATTTATAGCTAGTTTTTCTCTGCCTTTTTTTTTTTCTGTTTCAGAAAGGTTTGAGGAGTCCATCGTGGGCACAAAACCAAGAAAACCAACTACTGTATGTGTCTCTTCCTTAGCCCTTGATGCAGGTTTATGGGTTGGGAGTACCTGGAGCACCCTGCACTGCAATTATCCCTTGCTTGCATATATACTTATTACAGATAGGTCTACCAGTACAGTACAATCCCATGCAGAAATGCCCAAGATAGCTTGGGTACCTGAATCAGTATAGCAACATTAGCACATTTTTCTACCAAAGCTAATGTATTTTATTTCCCCAGTAGGGCTAATTAGCCCAGACAGAGCATTGCCAATACTTGAGCTATCTCCACTATCTCTATGTAGAACTATATTGTTCCAGATAGACATGCCTATCCCTGAGACAGCTGCCAGCTGGTGCAAAATCAAAGCAAATCTCAAGCTTTCTCTAAGCCAGACTGAGACAGAAAATTGAGAAAGACTATTAACAAACTGTTGATTCTTGGTCTCCCCTCTTCTTTCTTGCTGTCCTGGATGACTGTGCAAAGCTGGAAAGCCTGCACACTTTTCTAGGTTCAGAGACAGTCAGCCAAGTTTTTCTTCTTGAGCCCTCAAGACTCCCACAGTCTAGCAAATAAGCTACCAATAGAGCAACCAAAACTTTTCTTGCTTTGTGATGCAGCAAACAACTAGCAGGTGCCTTAACTATTAACCCTGTAACAACAGGGCCAACACTTTTCCTTAAACATTACAGGAAAGAGCTATGGGAAACATTTTTTCATTTTTATTTACATTTTTTTTCTGAACACATTGACCTTGAGTGATATAATTTAATATCTTGATAGCGTAAATTGTTCTCACATAAATAATTTTCAACAACAACTATGCATGAAGCATCAGTAACTTCGTCACCAGAATGAATACAAAAGGTTACATAGGAGGGGAGTGCTTCTCACTAACACTGACATAACTCTACTGATTTCAACTAGTTTATCCCGTGTGGCCACATCTATATGAGACGCTGGCTGCACAGTCATTACTGCACAGTCAATTGCTACGTGTATAAACAAGTACTAAATGACTGCACAGTAACCTACATTGCTGGGCAGTAGCACCAGCAAATGGCTTTTTTGTGATGCTGACTGCACAGTAGCCCAAAACTACTGTGCAGTAGCATCATGTCATGGTTTCTGCTACACAACACTATTGTGCAGTAGTCTTGGGCTACAGCAGTCTTCATCTCATGTACACATGATCTGTGACAGTCAATGACTGCTGCTTGATACTAACTGGGATAGTAAATATGCATTCTTGTACCAACTGGAATAACTGTGTTTCCCCAATCCCTTTATAACCTCTGTCAGGTTTTCCCTTCTCGTTGAACGTGGGTTCATTCTTGGCAGCACATGTCTATGTAGGTTTAAAGGCATTCTGCTTTGTCAAGAGTGCTTCTCAGACATAAAGCATTTTTAATGGGTTTAAAAGATGTAAATATAGAACAATATCAGTAAAAAAGAGCTATTAAATATGAATATGCATGCTTTTACTTCTCTTCTGAGGGGTACCACTCAAAGTTCCTTAAATGCCAGTTTTCAGATCCTAAAAATAAACAAACAGATCACTTGCAGTAAATGAAAGAATGGCAAAATACAACTATCCATTTAGTTTGCAGTATTTATCATAAACTATAGAAGGTGATAAACAAGTAATGGCAAACTTTTTAGTGCAGGTGAGGTTCCAGTTTGGTAACAATGACTACTATTGTGCTTGCCTTTTTAGCTCAATTTTCAATAAGGAAAAAAAGGTTAGAATAGTTATTGCCAGTATAGTGATGCTTCATACAATTTAGGAAGAGCTTAAGTATAATAGAGTTGGTCTTTGCACAGCAAAATGGGTTTGTGGGTTCAGCCACTTTATGATCAAGAAAACCTCTGCTTCCAAAGAAGAATAGACATTTATTGTCCACTTAAAAGATAATGATTCTGGTCTTTTCTCCTACCTGGGCTGACTGGAATAATGATTGAGGAGAAATTTAATAAAAACTTAAGATAATGAATGATTTGGGCCTCCTGTTCAGTAATAGTTCTATTACTATTCTTCCCATTCCTCAGAAAACACTTATCTACTACCAAGCATTGTTACTATTTTATCAAGACTGAGCCTAAGGCAATCCTAGTCTCTAGCTCCATCATATAATGAGACAACAGGGAAGCTGCTCGTCTGTACCTATAGAAAAGAAGATTTAGGATGGAGTATACCAATATATCAGTGACAACTCTGTAGCCCATTAGAAGCAAAAGCAGGGCCACCTAAGGATTATGAGTTCATATATAAAGTTGAACAAAACTGTTTTCATATAAACATTACATAGATATATTTAGCTAAAAATCAGCTTTTACCTCATGAATACAATCACCTCTTATATTTCTGTCCTCCTACTTGTCCCAGAAAAACTCACAATGCTATCCACCAAAGAAAGACTTCTCACTCCCTTCTGGAGAAAAGCACAGGCTTTTAAGTATCGCACCATTGTACTCAGCACTTAGATTTCCCCAAACAATTACAATTGCAGGGAGAAATAGGAAGGAAGAATACAATAATTTACACAGTAATTAGGCTAGGTCAGCAGCATTAAGACAAGTATCTATCTAAAGACCCATCTAACTGGGATATTTAAGAAATCATATGTCAATTTTTAGAATTGGTGAGAATGTTAAGTGACTCCAGTACGCATCTGGATGGTAAAAATGAGTGGAGACGCCCAGAATGCCTGCTAAAGGAGCTCATCAAAACCTCTCTTGATAAACATAATCTACCAGACATCCAAACACATGCAAGACTACAGTCAAAATGAAAGAAATCATAATTCAATACTACTAAAGACTACAAAATGCCAGATGTTATCAAACTTCTCTTTTCTAAGGAAACTAAGTAAAAGGCTAAAGGGTGAAAAAGAAGCGTGCGCACGTGCACGCATGCACACACACACACACACACACACACACACACCCCCCACTCACCAATACCACCTGTCATCTCCTAGTCTCCTAGATTTCTTTCAGTCAGGTTTCGGATCACAATACAATACAGAGACAGCACCTGTGGCTTCAGCAGGTGACCTCCTTGTATCCACAAACAAAGGAAGTAGATCATATTCATCCTGTTTGCCTCTAAGGATTACTTTAAGGGAACCCCTCATGGTGCTGTAGGCACATTTGACAAATCCAATTAGAGTTACAAGGAATAAAATAGAGAGACAAATATAAAAGATGCTAATTTTTTCTTGGAGGAGGCATGGGGCAAGGGAGAGAGAAACAAACAGATTAAGATGCTGAAGACATTTATTATTTGAATAGCAGCAGTGATGGCAAACACATAGGGGTAGCATTTCAAAACTGTGTGTAGGTGGCAGCAGAATGAAATATTTTGTCAACAGGATTTCTGTACATACCTCTCACATTACTCTGAAATTGTACCTTTGCAGGAAAAAAACATAGTAGTGATCATGACTCTGTCCAGCTGCAAACACATGTGCATATATGCATATGGAGACAGACGTTTATGGTACACTCCGTGCTATTTTAACACTTCCTCAGTCTCTGTTTTGCACATTCTTACTTGCCTTTCAAAAATCCACAACTTCTGAGAACTAGCCCGTTAACTTGAAATCCTCTGTGCTTGTATAAACTCCCCTTAGCCACTAATCACAAACCAAATCAGACATGACAGCCACCTCCATTTCCCCCAATCTTCATGGCTTTTCCTGCCCCTGGAGGCAAGAAAGGAAGATACATTTTGATATCACCTCTTTACTTTTAACCCCTAGGGCAAAATTAGGATTAAATACCTAGAAAATAGAATGTCTCACTATCATTGCCTTTATATTTCTTCAGACCAAGTAGATTTACTGACTTGGTTTCTGAAGACAAAGTTAATTTCTTTTCCACTTTTAAGATGACAGCCTGCGGAAAAAAAGAATCAAGGAAGTTATAAGAATATTTTATGGGAATGACTCACATTATGAAGGGAATCGGGCTGAGAAAAGAACATTAAAGTGAACAAAGACCTGATACTGTGAAGTACTTTGCCCTCAGTTTTTCTTAGCTTCAATAGGAGCAGATGTTGCTCAGCATCCTGTGAGAATACAGTCATTTCTTGGAACCAGAGAGCCAAGCCTTGTAACCAAAGGAAACATATAATATAGTAATAACAATTCACTCATCCTAATAGGTGTCTTTGTTTTAAGGGGGAAAGAGCTATGATAATAATATAAATGGCAAGTGTGTATACTGAAAAAGACTGCTATCTGTTAGCCTTTGGACTTCTTTTGTCATGCTAACAGGAGAAAAGATCTTGGAAATTTTACAAATTTTCCAAAAGTTCTTGGAAAAACCTCTTTCCCCCCAAAGTGTAGGGTTAGTTCTCTATATAAAGGTAGACTAAGTAATTTCCTCCTGGACATTAGGATATTACATACCTCTGATTAATTGGAAGAACACTTCGATCAAATTATTTTAGTACTACTCTAGTAGTTGTCTTTGGTCACTTGAAATGTTTCAAATGTCAAATGTGAATTTATTTTATCCTTTTGAAATCTGAAGGGTCTATCAGAGAGTTTATAAGAAATAGACCATAGTTTAAGAGGAATGAAGCCTTATATTTGATCTATTCCAGTAATATCATGTCATAAGGTATCAGAGGTCTCTAGACAAATAATTTTTCCACTTTCTGAAGATGTCCTAGAACAGTTATTTTTAGACGAAGCCATTCCTCAATAACATATAGTTTTCTATATTGTATTTGCCCATATCTTAGAAACATACAGTTATGCTCTGACATTTTTATACTGGTTGAAAAAGTATGTCTTAATGAAGTCATCAGAGTTATACTTGCATAAAACACATGTAAAAAACATTAGAATCAAACAGCAGTCTCTCCATTGCTTTTAATGAGAACAGGAAGGCGCTTGATTTGTGGTGTCCCTAAAATCTTGATAGTATGTTCCTGTAAGTCTCCATATGCTAGTTTCTTTGCAAATAAATGTAGTAGTGATTTTGACAGAAGGTACATTTAGGTTAGTAAATTAAATGTGATCATTGTCAGAACCAAAGGCTGATTACTACTGTTAAATGACAGTTTTGGAAACAGTTGGTAATTTAAAAGTTTTATAGAAAAGAGCTTTTAAAAGCTTTCATGGAAAAGAAATAATACTACTTTCTTATTGTTCGGGAAGCTGTTCAAATGACCTTTTCTAAAATGCCTGTGTGAAAACCTAACACTTAGGTAGAGTTCCAAGTATTGCAAAAGGTATTTTTGCTTAACAAGTACTTCATGTTTTTGGTACCAATAATGTTGAAAAATAAGAGCAGCTTTCCTATAGAGAAAGCATATTGGCCAGATGTTCTGTTTCCACGACACAGAGGGACCAGATAGTTGGTGTAACCATACAACTCAAAATTTCACCAACCTCTACCCCACTTATTTTATTTGATATTGGGGGAAGAGGAGGGGGAGGTAGTTATATATTCACTAAAATAAATCTTGTCCTTCCTATTGATTACATACTAACCAATACTGTATTTAAGTCTACTCCCAAAACTCAGTTGGCAAGCAAGCAAGAAACTAATCATAAGGACAAAACCCCAAACAGCTCTGTGCTAGCATACTAATGTTTCCGATAAATAAGAAATTAGTGTCTATGAATCTATTTCCATGTCATTTGCAGAACGCATACCTGTTAAAATGTTGACGGTAAGTTTCAAAATGACTAAGAATCCACTACTATCTTATTATCCACATCACATGTAATGATGGTCTCAAGTTGCAGCAAGGGAAGTTTAGGTTAGAAATTAGGAAAAATTCTCTCACTAGAAGGGTAGTAAAGCACTGGAACAGGTTACCCGGAGAGGTTATGGAATCTCCATCCTTGGAGGTTTCTAAGACCTAGCTAAACAAAGCCTTGGCTGGGCTGATCTAGTTGGGGATGGTCCTGTTTGACCAGAAGGTTGGACTAAATTCCCTCCTGAGGTCCCTTCCAATCCTATTCATAGATTCATAGATGTTAGGATCGGAAGGGACCTCAGTAGATCATCGAGTCAGACCCCCTGCATAGGCAGGAAAGAGTTCTGGGTTTAGATGACCCCAGCTAGATGCCTATCTAACCTCCTCTTGAAGACCCCCAGGGTAGGGGAGAGCACCACCTCCCTTGGGAGCCCGTTCCAGACCCTGGCCACTCGAACTGTGAAGAAGTTCCCCCTAATGTCCAATGTAAATCTGCTCTCTGCTAGCTTGTGGCCATTATTTCTTGTAACCTCCAGGGGCGCCTTGGTAAATAATTCCCCACCAATTCCCTTCTGTGCCCCCGTGATGAACGTAGAGCCAGCCACAAGGTCGCCTCTCAACCTTCTCTTGTGGAGGCTGAAAAGGTCCAGTTTCTCTAGTCTATCATCGTAGGGCTTGGTCTGCAGGCCCTTAACCATATGAGTGGCGCTTCTCTGGACCCTCTCCAGGTTATCCACATCCCTCTTGAATTGTGGGTGCCCAGAATTGCATGCAGTACTCCAAAAATCCTATGTTTTTATGTAATGGATGTAAGCCACAACTGCATTTCCTGTTCTGCAATTCTGACAAAAGAGAAAAAAGTAAACATACAGTAGCTTATTTCACAGACAGAGCTGACCTTAGGGATGGGTGATATGAGCAACCATGGTCAAGGGGGTACCACCCCACCCTGCCCCAGCCAACAGCTACCCCCCCCCACCTCCATCCACTGTTCAGGAGGAGTTTGGCATGGACTGGTAGCTAGGAAGGGACCAAGTGCAAAACCAGCAGCCCACACTCCAGCAGGTTCCTGCAGTGCCACCACAGGCAGAGGTGGCAGTGCCGCTCATTCACCCCCTTCTCATTCGAGGCCCGAGCTGAAAGGGCAGGAATGGGCCTCACTACACACTTTGGAGGTAATGACTGAGAACAGGCTGAAGTGACTCCTGGGGTGGGGCAGGGGGTGTTGGAGGGGCACCAAAATACAAGTTCACTGAGGGCACCATTTTCCCTAAGGCCAGCTCTATCCATAGGTGATATAGCACTTTTAGAAAATAGGAAATGTAGTGAGAGAAACCATGCCACGTAATCCACCTGGAAGCAGATGCAGGCTGTTAACCAGGATCAAACCAAGAATCCAAGGCACAAAGACACATGTCTGCACTACATGGGCTGAAGAAAAACTGAAACCTGGAAGAAAGAGCAGGATTTAGAGGTGCCTGAGTTTGCTGCTAGAAGAAATTCTGATCATATCCACCCTCCTCTATGTACTGCATGTGTGAAGGCACATTATCCTATTTAAACAATATAGTATTCCTTACATTCACAAAAGGCAATGGGAGTTTTGACTTCACTCATAGTAGCAGTAACATCCTGAATAGAAGGCAATATGAGGTAGAAATCAAAAGCCTAATTAGAGGCCACATGAGAGGCACTGAGAAACCGAAAGCTTCTGATGAACTCCTGATTTTGACAAGCCTTGACCTGGTGGAAAATACGAAAATAAAAAATGCCTTTTTATTGTTGTTATCCATCATATTTTCCAAATTTTGAAAAATTCCAAGAAGTGCTACACAGAGCTGGTTATGCATTGTTCAGAATTGGGTTATGGGATTACATAGTCAGGACTCCATGGCTGTTCTGTAGCACTCACTTCCTCTTGGTCCAGTTCTGTTGATAATGAAATCAACAGCAGTAAAGTGCTTTTCCCCTTTAACAAAAGCAGGTTTTGGCCCTAGGTTAAGTCAGAACAAGTTATAGAGGAACTAGATTTAGATTTTAGATTTCATAGACATTAGGGCTGGAAGGGACCTTGGAACATCATTGAGTCCAGCCCCCTGCCCCAGGGACAGGAAGTCAGCAGGGGTCATAGGATCTCATCAAGATAAACATCCAAATTTCTCTTGAAGGCATTCAAAGTAGGTGCTTGAACCATCCCAGGTGGCAGGCTATTCCAGACCTTGGGGGCTTGGACAGTAAAGAAGTTCTTCCTTATGTCCATCCTGAAATGGTCTTGGAGGAATTTATGACCGTTTGACCTTGTCATCCCTTGGGGTGCTCTGGGGAACAGGCATTCCCCCAGATCCTGGAGAGCACCCTTATAAACTTATAGGCAGCCATCAGATCACCCCTGAGCCTGTGCTTTTCCAGGCTGAAGAGTCCCATAGCTCTCAGCCTCTCATCATAAGGTCTGTTTTCCTAACCTCTGATCATGCATGTGGCTCTCCTCTGCACCCTCTCAAGTTTCTCCACATCCTTTTTGAATTGTGGAGCTCAAAACTGGACACAGTACTCCAGCTGTGGCCTCACCAAGGCTGAGTACAGTGGGAGAATGACATCCTGGGATCTGCTTGAGAAGCATCTATAGATGCAAGCCAGCATTTTGCTCCCTTTACTAGCCTCAGCTTCACATTGAAGGCTCATGTTTATCTTGTGGTCAATCATAACCCCCAAGTGCCTTTTGTCCATAGTGCTAGCCAGCATAGCACTGCCAAGCCTATAACCATGTTAAGGGTTTTTCTTCCCAAGGTGAAGAACCTTGCATTTTTCAGTGTTAAACAACATCAGGTTCTTGTCCGCCTGTCAAGGTCAGCCTGGATCACCTTCCTGTCCTCAGGTGTGGATGCTTTACCCAAAGTTTGGTGTCATTGGTAAACTTGGCCAGTCCACTTCTGACTCCAATGTCCACACCATTAATGAAGATGTTGAATAATATAGGTCCAAGGACAGAGCCTTGAGAGACCCCACTGGTCACAGTGCACCATGGCGATTGACTTCCATCAACCACCACACTCTGGATCTGACCAGGGAGCCAATTCCCCAGCGGATCGTGTTGGACCTGAGGCCGCAGTTGGCCAGTTTTGCCAAGAGGTGATCATGAGATACCAGATCAAAGGCTTTTCTGAAGTCAAGATATACAACATCAATCTCTTCTCCCTCATCCAGGGATAGGTCACCTGGTTCTAAAAGGAAATAAGATTGGTCAAGGAAGACCTACCCACAACAAACCTGTGCTGGCTATCCCTCAGGATGTTACCAGTCTGTTAAGAATGGCCTCTTTGATGATCTTTTCTAAGACCTTCCCTGGGATAGAAGTCAGGCTGATGGGCCAGATCCTGGTTTGCTGGATCCACTTTCCTTCCTTTCTTGAAGATAGGCACCATATTGGCCTTCTTCTAATCTTCAGGAATTCACCAGAGTGCCAGGAGTTCTCGAAGATCTGTTCCAGGGGCTGAGCTATGATACTAGCCAGCTCCTTGAGTACCCTGGGGTGTAGACTGTCAGGGCTGGCTAACTTGAAGGTGTCCAGCCTCTCAAGGTGTTCCTTCACAAGGTCAGCATTGATGGAGGGTAAGGAATGTCCCTCACCCGGACCTCCCTGTCTCATAGTGGGCGTCCCATGGGACTGGTGAAAGACCAACGCAAAGTACACATTTAGCAAGTTGGCTTTTTCCTGGGCGTCAGTTGTCAGTTGTCCCATCTGGTTTAGCAGGAGTTCAATGTTGCCCTTGCTTTTCCTCTGGCCCCCCACATATATAAAACAGAACTTTTTATTGTTCTTGATACTTGTAGCCAGTTGGAGTTCGATCGCAGCATTGGCTTTCCTGGTTCACTCCCTGCAGGTCCAGACCAGTGCAGAATATTCCTCCTTGAAAGTGGATCCCATCCTCCATCCTTTGTTGGTCTTTCTTTTTAGATGCAGGAGGTCCACTAGTTCCCTGCTGAGCCAAGGGGGCTGCTGTGCCCTTTTGCTGCCTTTCCTCCGAGACAGAATAGACTTAGCTTGTGTATCCAAGAATGCTCCCTTGAGGACCAACCATTGTTCCCGAACTCCCCTCCCCTTTGGGTCACGGTCCCTTAGGGCCTCATTGACAAAGCCTCCTAAGCTTGTCAAAGTCAGCTTTCCTGAAGTCGAGGACTGACTTGCCAGCTTTACAGTGGATGGTGAAGGTGATTAGCTCATGGTCACCGTCACACAACTTACCTTTGATCGTTAGGTCACTGATTAGGTCGTCCCTGGTTGCCAGTACCAGGTCAAGCAGTGCTTTACCTCTGATTGGCCCATAGACTTCTTGCATCAGATAGAGCTCATCCACGCACTTGATGAAGCTTTGCTACCATTTGGATTTGGCCAAGTGCTCCTCCCACGAGATGTCTGAGTAGTTGAAGTCTCCCGTGACAACCATGCACCGGGAGCATGCGGCCTCAGCCAATTCCCTGGAGAACTCCTAGCCAAGCTCTTGATTCTGGGTGGCAGGTCAGTAGTAGACTCCCACCATTGTGTTCCTTGCGCCGTGTTCCCCACGGATTTTAACCCAGAGGAGTGCCAATGTTGGCTTGCAGGGATTTGTAGCTCTCCTTGACATAGAGAGCTACACCCACCCCACCTGTTTCCGAGGACAGATCTGCCACCTTCATTGCAATTTACATTATATATAAACATACATATACATATATACACAGATATACCTATACACACACACACACACACTCACGTATATATACACACACACACATATATATACACACACTCACACACACATATATACACACACACACACGCATATATACACACACACAAATATATTACAAAAATAAGCTAGTTTAAATTCTTAAAATGTGCTTAAGGGGCTGTATATGTTAGGATATTCTGGGGGGTGGCATCACATTGTGCTCATCAGTGGGATCGTATGGACAGTCAGAAAGATGCAACACACTATGTAGTCATCAGAGATCACATACAACCGGCTTAAACCAAAGCTTATCATCCTCCCACAATGGGATATTTTTACCAATCTTAATGAAGCTGAGGCAGGTGTTTACAGTTATAATGTATGTCCATCTAAAGTTGGAATTTGGTACAGACAAAAAATAGCTATGCCTGACGCACTAAACTATAACATACTGTATGTACTGTAATTAAAATAAACTATACCCCTGAATATCTTATTGATGAGAAGACAAAAAAAGCAATTGAGATGCATACCGGTTTGTGGAAAGCTGTGAAGTATTCTGAGAAGTGTTAAAAAAACAACTTGCTGAGAGAAATAAAATGCTATAAAACACCACTTAGCCTGTAAGAAACAGTCTTTGCCCCTTTTCTGAGTTGGAGTGTTGGGGAGGGGTGGGAGGCAGGGAATGATCCTGAATTAATTTGGTCCCTTTAAAAGTTAATATACTTTAAAGCAATACAGATTGTCAATCATCGGTGCCTTTTCCCAATTTCAACCCACTCAATTCTGCCTCCTACTTGCAGACTCTTAAGGTTTCTTGTTCTAAAACTGTGTTTCCCTTAAGATTTGCAATGTTCGAATAGTATCATCAACAGTCACAGGGACGTGTCTAATAAAACAAACTTGCACAGTATGAATGGAAATAAAGAAACTAATGCTATTTATTCAGTTTGTGTCTGTAATTTTCTAACTACAAACTCTTCCTGCAAATATTCAGAAATAATACCAATCCTTTTCTCTTACATAGTGCTTATCTGATCCTGAAGCATTTTTAAAAGGGAAAATATTATAAAGAAATATAGAGTTATACAATGTTGTAACATATTATAATGAGAGAGATAAGTGAATGCTCCTTTGTCATTTCTGCTTGTGTGCTAAAACTTTTCTAACTATGATGCAGCAGCCTATGCATTGTCCAAAGCTTGCTGTAGTCATAAAAAGAGTCCCATGCAACTCAATGAGTTTGGGATCAGAATCTATCAGAGTGAAGCTGTACTTAACTGCTGCATCACTTTTTTTTTAACATCAAGGTTCCAAGTAATATAAAATTATTAAGCGCAGATAATTTACTTTTATATTTCTGCAGGACTTTTATGAACATTAACTAGCATTGCTGTTACAACCACGTCAATAGTCATTCTCCACTTCTCTGTTTAACATAAGATTTGTAGCTTCCTCACTAGACTAGAAATTTCAGATTGAAGGCTCCATAGTCCATGAAGGTAACTAAGCTAAAATGGAAGGACAAAAGGTGCAGACAAAAGTGACAATTTTTGCCTGATCTGGCCCCTACAAGCACTCTAAAGCTATGACCTAACACAAGTGCATGGACCCAGAGCTCTTTAAATGGTCCTGATCCCACAGCAATCTGAGCCCTCATTATATGAGGATTCAGATGAAGGCACTCCAAACCTTGGTGGGGAGGGGGCCAGGGCTAGGAGAGAGCAGCTGCAAACTTGCAGCCACTCTAAACTGCAGATTGATCCCGCAACCTCCGGGACCCAACAGCAAATGTATGTTGGGGCCCCAGGGCTTGCTGTAACTCAAGGCACTTCCTGTAAAACACCATGAGTTACAGCTGGGAGCTGTACTTCTGTCTGCATCTATAGAGGGTCAGTGAGAACTCAGAAGTTCTGGGCCTTTTGTAGGAAAAATCCCACAAAAAACGAAACAAAAAAACCCACAACCTAAATCAAAATAAAAACCAACCCTGTATCTGGATTCAAATTTCAAATTGAATTTATAGCAAGAGAAGGATTCTCTTGTATACATGCATTTTTTAAAATAAATATTTTGCAGTAAGACATACATCTTAAGAACAGACACAGCACCTAATGCAGATGTTAAATAAAAAGTAGATTTCTTCCACTTTTTCTCTAATCAAGAGATGAGAAACTTTTGTTTAGTTTTCATTCAAGGCTTTAAACAGATACAAAGCAACTAAATGATGCCATATTTCCTTGTTAGTATCTTTGAGCTAGATTGTTTCTCCAGGTGGCTGACTTTCATCAAAGAGAGGTGAAACTGCATATTTTGACCCACTGTGTTAGATTGCATTTTAACTTATGCAGTTGATACAGACATTGCAAGCGTTTGGAAAAAAGCCAGATCTGCCCAACCGAGGATTTCTCCTGCATGGGAGAGCTCACAGCTAGCAAAAGCTGATGCATCTTGGCTTGGGTTCAGCTAGCATAACAGGACAGTCTGCAGTTCACTGTGTTCTAGCTATTTTCAGCTCCTTCACAGAGCCTTTGGTAGCTTAGCAAGCTCTTCATAGTCTAAACAGAGCCAGGAATGATTTAACTTTTTCCCCTGATTCATATATAGAATCAGGGAGCCATAATCAGTTCTCTCACAGTAACCTTAGAAGCCTGGTGGTGCAATGAGTCTGGGTAACTCTTAATGTATATAAGCCACATCCCTAGTATATCCCAGCAGGGAGGCCTCCAAGGTCACCAGCCCACCCATTCTTGCTCCCCCATATCAAAGCTAGAACTGTGGTGACAAGGCCACTCTGGTGAATCCCCTGCACTTTTACACCAAGTGTACACTGGACACTAAGGTGTATAGGCATTCAAGGAGCCTAAGGCAGAAGCACTCTTTCAAGCTTTGCTCTAAGCACCCAAGTTTCAGTCAGGACCAAATAGAAAAGATGTTATCCCTTCGGTGGGGCAGGGCTTGGAGCCTACCTGCACAGGCCATACCCAGTAGATAGAGCGGGCTCTCTCATACTTCCCAGAGTGCCCCATAGGCTCCCTAGGCTGCTGAAGACTGCAGTGGAGCTGAATGGCCAAGCTACCCCAATTGGCACTGGGCATGGGCCACCACAGCCCCAACCTACTGCCATTGTGACTTGCACATGACTTTGTTTCCTGGCCTGTGCACCCAAGCGGAGAGACCCAGGAGCTGCGACAGGACAGGTCCTGCTGGTCACCCTGTGTGACT
This sequence comes from Alligator sinensis, assembly GCF_000455745.1. Taxonomy (NCBI): domain Eukaryota; kingdom Metazoa; phylum Chordata; order Crocodylia; family Alligatoridae; genus Alligator; species Alligator sinensis. The sequence continues at coordinate 1,861,094 of NW_005842054.1, forward strand.
CTTGTTGGTGGCTGCGGGATATCACAACCTCCCAGCTGGACCTGATGTGGCACTGGCTTGTCATGGCATGAGCCCTAGGGACAATGAGCCACCAGCTGGCCGTTCTGCACATGGCCACCCAGCGCACCCTGCACCTGCCATGCGTGTGTGTGTGTGTTAGAAGCCCAGGTTCTTTGTGTGTGAGAGAGAGTGAGCAACCCAAACACTTGGGTTCCATATGTGCATTTGCATGTATGTGTGTCTGTGTCCTGGACACCTGTGCTCCATGTGTATGTGTCAATCCAGAACATCTGGATTCTGTGTGTATGTGTGTGTGTCCCAGATGCCTGTGTTCTCTGTGTGCGCACACGTGTGTGTGTGTGTGTATGTCTAGGATGCCTGAGTTCTGTGCATATGTTTGGGGCATGCGCACACACACGCACACAATGCAGGAATCCATGACACACACATACAGAACCCAGGCATCTGGAGCACACATACACACAAAATCCAGGCAGCTGGAGCATTCATACACACACAGAGCACAGGTGTCTGAGGCACAACTGGACCACCAACATTCATGCAGCCAATGAGGATGATGCTTTGTCTTGCACAATTTCCTAGTCCTTGGGCTGATAGAGACTAGGCACTACACAACCAGGGTCCCTGATTTCATCATTGACAATGTCATCACCCTGCCAATCCTTGTTGGGGGCCCAGTCTACCCCCTCCTGCCCTGGCTCATGATCTCTATGAGGGCAACTAAACTGCTGGAAGGAGCACTTCACCTATGGACTGGGCCTGGCACTGCATCACACACGGTGCAGGGATGGGGGAGAGGAAGAGTCCCCTGACAATGTTGGCCCCCTGCCCTGCACAGCAGCAGGCTGTCTGGATCTGTGAAGATGTGGCCAACTGCCTCCTCACTCACATGGACCAAGAGCCCTCCCCAGATGAGTAGGGCCAGGGGGCTTTGAGTGCCCATGCCCTGGCACTGAGCCATTGGTCTCCAGCCCCAGGCTCCTTTGATCCCATGTTCTGGGCAGTGCTGCTCACAATCCAGGCTGGCCAGGCACTGTTCCCCTTCCCTTCTTCCTCACCAGCTCCCACTAGGGCAATGCACTGGGGTGCAGGGTAATAAGGCCCAAGGAAGAGACTTGACTCATTTAAATCAAATGTTGAATCTGCCAAACTTTTAGCATGCTTATTAAAGAAAAACTGGCACATTGCCTACTCCGGAACTTGGAACCATCTTCTCAGTTGACTTTGAGAGAGTGGGAAAAAACCCTGACTGCAATGGGAGTTATGATACTGAGGAGGGGGAGGAGGTAGGAGGCTGTGGGGGCTCAAATTAATGAACACAAAACCTTAGGAGGGCAGGGGAATGCCACACATGAAACTGACACTGCTTGGTTTAATTAAATGTTGCAGCTGCCAAACTTTTAGTATGCATAATAAAGGAAAACTGTGGAATGTTGCCCACTCTGGAACTTGGACCTGAGCCCAGGGAGGTGCCTATCCTCACAGAGGCTGCAGCACTCCCCCTGCAGTGGGACCAGGGCCCACAGTGGCCTGGCCCAGCTCCCTTGCCCTGCCAGGACTGCCCTGGAACTTCTTGGGGGGTTTGTTCCTACACTGCTGACTGCCAGTGGCTGGGGGTAGTAACTTGGCCCTGGAAGGTGAGTGATTGCCATGCTACCCCTGGCATCAGGTCTTGGACAGCCTCCACCGTCCCTTCTCCTTTGGCTCTTGGCCCTTACTGCTGCCCAGCCTGGGGTTTTTATAGTTTTGGCCTGCCCCCATCCAGTCACCTGACCAGCTCGCCTGGCTCAACTTTTAGCCCCCACCTTACCAGCACGCTATGCCTAGAAAGTTCTGGTTTTAAAAGAGACTGACCTGCCTTCTGGTAAAAGGGCTAGGGTTCCCTGTTACAAGCACATTCAGTATGAGAGTAGGCAACCACATCCTTCCCCATGAGCATACCCCCACCTACCAAAGAGTCATATTACGCCATTTCCTCACCTATAAAGTCAACAGTAAAATCTCTGCATGGGTATCTGCCTTAAGAAGTTTAGCCAGGAACCTGGGGTGCCAACTTTGAAGTGCTCAGAACTACCACACTTAGAATGGTATATGCCCCAGCACAATATTGTGCTTCTGTATGGTCCAGAATTTGTCACACTAAAAACCTCAACACTACCTAATAGCATGTAGAGACTCATAACAGGCTGTACAACTAAAGTACACTGTACTCACTGTACTGTCAGGCACTAGACCAAGTGACATAAGAGACAGACCCTAACCACCCCCTTGATTCATAGATTCATAGAGGTTAGGGTCGGAAGGGACCTCAATAGATCATTGAGTCCGACCCCCGGCATA
>NW_005842054.1:1864467-1872201 GCF_000455745.1 Alligator sinensis
GTAACCTGGTCATAAAAAGAGACTAGATTAGTCAGGCATGATCTACCTGCTACGAACGCATGCTGGATTCCCCTCAGAGTAATTTTTCCTGCCGGGCTCTCACAAATGTGAGCCTTGATAATTTTTTCAAAGACTTTGCCAAGGATGGAGGTGAGACTGACTAGCCTATAGTTGCCCGGGTCCTCCTTCCTCCCCTTCTTGAAAATGGGGACCACACTGGCCCTTTTCCAGTCCTCTGGGACCTGGCCCATGCGCCATGAGTGTTCTAATATTCCCACCAGTGGCTGTGCAATGACATCACCCAGTGCCTTCAGTACCCTTGGATGGAGCTCATCCGGGCCTGCCGACTTAAACGCATCCAGTTCCTCCAAGTGACTCTGCACCATCTCAGGGTCTACGCATGGTAGTCTGGTGCTCTGCTGCTGCCTCTCTACAATCCCAGTGAGAGACTTGTCTTGCCCCTCACTTAGGAACACTGAGGCAAAGAACTCATTGAGGATTTCAGTCGTGTCCCCCCTGTCCATCACCAATTGCTTATGCTCATTTAGTAGAGGTCCTATTCCACCCTGGGCCTTCCTTTTATTCCCTATATATCTAAAAAACAACTTTTGTTATCCTTAACTTGGGATGCCATCCTCAGCTCCATGGTAGCTTTGGCTATAATCCAGGCTGGCCAGGCACTGTTCCCCTTCCCTTCTCTCTCACCAGTGCCCACTAGGGCAATGTACTGGGGTGCAAGGTAATAAGGCCCAAGGAAGAGACCTTGCTACCAATTTTCTGGGCCTGTGTAGAACCCAACAGACTGGGTAATATGACCCTGTGTGTTGCACTAAATTTAGTTAAGGGGTGAGGTGAATGGAAATGAAATGTTTGTTCAGTCTAATCTGGTCTGAAATCTAGTCCTACAGCATTTTATACCAACACCAAAGGAATCCCCCATTGCACACAACCTTGACAGAAAAGCATGGGTCAGGCTGAACAGACTGAGATCTGGATACAGATGCTTCAAAACAATGCTGTACAAGATGAATGTGTTGGACAGACACCTGTGTGAATGCAGTGCCCAACAAACAGCACAGCACTTAATCAAAACCTGCAGTCTTTACGAGTGCCCAGGTGGGGTAGATGGAACCCACACACTGAGTGATAATACCAGACAGTGGCTCATTGCTGGCCAGAGGAAGATGCGGGGATTGGAAACAGGGACTTCACCACCTCAGATAAGTGAGAGCCTGGGGGCAGCCCAGCTCTCAGGCAGAGGAGATGAGCTCTAGCCTAGGTTAGACTGCTGCCCCACAAGGAAGAGTGAGCAGGATGCTGCAATGCTCCATGGATTGCCAACAGAATGTGACCCAATGTGAATCGCAATGGGAACTGGTAGATGTTTGCTATAGCACTCTAATCTAGACCCACTGTGTCTCCTGGCTATCTGAGCCCTCTCCTTGGCTATTCCAGCCCAGAAGTCTGATTCCACATCTATCCAGGGATATCTTTGAGCAGGATCCACCATTTCTACAGTGCTCTATGTGCTCTTACTGTCTGTCCAGTAAGAGCTGTAGAGCATTTTCTGCATGCTTACCGCATAATAAGTGTAACTTCTGTACGTGCTCTAAGGTCTTGAAAGCAGCTGTGGAGAGGAAACTACTGAAACTACCTTACCACTGCATTTCAAGGTTTTGGCATATGTGAAATGAGCAAGTGAGCAAGGCAGGCTTGAGAACATCTTCTGAGACACACCAGTGATGTGGTGTACAGACAGTCCTCGACTTACATTTCGAGTTACAACATTTCTCATTTACAACGTTTATAAATTGACACCCTGTTTCAAATTTATGACGTCAGTTTTGACTTTACAGTGCTTGATCCAATGCAATGCCATGCCAGCGAACAAGTTCGTTGTGTTGCCCATCTCCCTGGAGAATATCTGTCCAAGCTTCCTTGGACACTTTCTTTAAGAAAGCTGACAAGACTCCAGAAAAACCTGCAGCCAAGACTCCTGAGAAGACTCCAGCCAAGAACCCTTCAAAAACTCCAGCCAAGAACCTTTCAAAAAATCCAGCAGTCACCTCAAAGAAGTTCTTCCAAATCAGTATGATTGCTATTTACAATATAAATATGTTAATGTAGCTATATTACTCATCTATAATTGATTGAGTACACAATTCTGTGGGATTTTTGTGAAAATAGGGTATTGGACCTTGGTTCAGGAACCAATCCCCCATTTATAACATTGTTTCTTATGAGAAAATTGGTTCCGAGTTACAACATTTTGACTTAAGACACGGTTTTCAGGAAACAATTGTGTCGTAAGTTTGAGGACTGCATGTAGATAGTTATGCTCCATGTTACTATGGAAATATTTCATCAAGAAGCAGTTTTCTTGCACATCTTTCCAGAGCTTTCAACCACTAAGCTCATAGATATCTGGGCTTCCACAGAAGGCCTGTGTTTCCTCACTGAGTCCTCAATTCCTTTCCTTTCCTCCAACTCCATACTAGTGGAAGTCTTATGGGAAATCTGCAGCAAGGGTCTCCCCACAAGGCTGCAATAATAATTTATCCACTAACTTTCTATGCGTTTTCAAATGTGTGGGGAAACATTGTCTAGTGCACTCTTTGACTCATACCTAATGGGGAGAGTTAATGATGACATATTAATTCATTTCTCTACAGTCAATAAGCCAGACTCCACAGGATCCCAGCAAAAACAATAATTTGACCACCACTGCCAACCATATCCTTATTACGGGGGATCCTGGTTTTCTCTGATAAAAAAAAAACAAACCCAATTTTCGGATTAAGTAATCCAAAATCCACATTGTTCCATGATAAATGAAACGCCACTAATACGTATATATATTGTGGTGTTCCATTTTGGGTTACTTTTTTAACCTGATAATTGGAGTTGTTTTTTTTTAATCAGAGAAAACCAGGATCCATGCTTATTATTAGGGGTTGCTAATGATACAACATGTTCTTATCCTGAGCTCTGGCAAGGATTCATTGTTATACTGACCCACTGTGTCTCCTTGGCTTTTCCAGCTCAGAACAGTTTATCAGTAAACAAGGCCCATTTGCACAATGGTTTGCAATATGAACTGTTCACAATCCACTGGGGATGATATCAACATTATAAAACTCATTTGAATTGTGCGTTCAATTATATTTAAACCCAGGTCAGGGGAGGTTAAAGGCTACTTGGTGAATTATACCTCTGTTCAGTTTACTGCTTGCTTCTCCCTCAGCAGACATATTTTAAATCCTTTAAAATTATATTTAAACCAAAATAAATAAAATATATTTTCCTGTAAATGATGCCAAGTTTTGCCAATTAAAATCAGATCCATTTTAAAGGGAAAAAATCTTTAGCTCTCATCAGCTTCTGGCTGACCAAAACAGATTCTTTTCCCACTAAAAGCAATTCTGATCATTCGTGCTTTCGTGTTTTCCCTGTATCATTTAGTTGTGTGCTCCTCTTGTTAATATTTAAAGCTGTTTTTTTCCCATACGCATTTGGATCAAAACACAAAACTAAACTATTCCATTTAAATAAAGCCTTGTAAAAATACTTTCATGTGCTTTGTATTAGGAAAGAACTTTACTATCATCCCCACTCGCACACATACACAAATCCAACAAAACTCTTAAAGCAACATTGCACAGGAAATTAATTTTAGAAAGGCTTAAGAAGGAAAAATGTGACCTTTCATCATCAGAAATTATTTTTAGATTTTTAAAGAAATCTAGTTATACCTCTGTATGTTATCTGAAGCTTAATAGGAGCTAAGCTAAATGGGATTTGAGCTAAGACAGTATTTGAAATTATTGCAACAGTTAAATTCGTATCAACCTAGACAAGTGTTACCCTAAGATCAATTTTAGACACCACTTGCAAGACCCGAGGCACCCCCTCAGTAGATTTGAAGTAACTCTTGGAAAATGCCAGCTCTTAGTTTTCACTCATTTTGTACTACAGAAAAATAATAGAGCAATTCTGTTGCAAAGAACCCAGACCACAACAAGTCAGAGTGCTTTTAACACTATTGATTCCTAGTTGGAATCTCTGGGTTTATCTTGTGCATCATGTTTGCACTGACACATCATGGCACCCTTAAAAGGATCTGAAGTCACCACAGGATACCATGGCACCCTGGTTGAGAATCACTGCCCTAGATCCTGAAGTCTTTTTACCTGCTCAGATCAGACTACAAGACAGGAGCACATTAAGATTTGTGTATAGAAAAGAGCACTATAACAAACTGGTACATTATAAAAGTTCTGTGTTTAGGAGTTTGGGTCAGGCATATTACTTAGCCATTGCTTTTTCTGATGCTCTGCTTTCAAGTATCAAAAAACAAGGTCTCCAACAAATAGCTCCAAGAGCATGAACTTGCAACTCCAAAGCAATTTGCATAAATACTCAAGAGGTGGGATGGTTGGAGAGCAGAAACAGCACTTTTTACTAATTATCTCAGATTGCTTGATGCCCCTGTTTAGCAATAGGCATGTTCAGAGGCTTAACATAGGTATTAGCCTAGTCTACCTCGTACTATTATGAAATTGCCTCGTAAGTGTAGCTTCTACTAGTAAATTAGAACTTACAATTATATCATCAGTTTTACTTAGTGAATTCAACCTACTTCCAAACCCCAATTTGTCTCAAGGAAGCAGGAACATAAAATCCTAATTAAACATTTTAAACACTGATATTCACTTTCAGAGCCTTACTTTTCAAGTAGAACAAAGAAAGGGACAGTTGATAAAAACACAAGAAAATGAAATGCCAAGTCTCCATTAAAACAAAAACAAGGCTCCAGAATTAAGCACAAAAATATTTGGGAATACAAAAGTTAAATTTATTAACAACAGACACTCACCCATATTGTACAGATGATAGTGATGGTCTATTCTAGTTAAATTTAAAAGGTCCTTTTGTAATAACTGCTGATGTGTTCATTACTTCCTGAAAATTCCTTCTTTATAGTTGTAATTTTTCAGTGCCCAAATGCAGTCCACAGGAAAACTGTTTGAATCAAAATATCGAATGACGTTTCTTTATCTGTTTTTGAGTTACATAACTGTGTAACTCAACCCCCCTACCAATGCTGTGGGAGCCAACCAATTCCAACTACTTATTTTGTTGCTGAAAAATGAATGTAAACACTGTGTGAAGTAAGAATGATGGGTCCTGGACTGAAAATGCATGTGATAAAGCATGCCAATTCATTCATCAAAAAATTCTCTTTGGAAAATTGTAACATTAAGCTTGGGGAAAACATAAATATTTTAATTCTAAAAACAATGAGCCATATTCTTCAGTTCTGGAAATATTTTGATACCAAAGGGAAGTATTTTACAAAAAACCAGACTTTAGGATTTAAGATCCACAATTCTCCTGTTCTTACGTAAAACCACCTTAATTCTCTTATCCCCAAAATTATAATTATTCAGTGGGCACATCTACATGTGCACATTTACTGTGCAGTAACCTAAATTACTGCACAGTATAGGTGTGGGTCTACAAGTGCATGCCTGTACTGCACAGTAAATGTGGCAATTTATGTTGACTTATACCGCATGATGCAGGTATTAAATTTACACCCGATTAGTAACTGCATAGTAATGCACATGTAGACACCTTACTATGCAGCAACATTGTATGTGTGGACTGATTTGGGACTAACTTTAGTCCTAAGTCAGTCCACACACAGCATTAATGCACTTGAACACTTGCACGTTGCACACACACAGCGCTGATGCACTTTAACACTTGCACGCCAGCCTATTCCTGCTTACTGAGCAGTAACATACTGCACAGTAAATTTAAGCTGGCATAAATGCACATGTAGACATGCCCACTATTTCTCAAATTCCAGCAGCAAGTTTCTAAAATTAACTATTGTGTAATGCGACTAAAAAACCATATGTGGAATATATAGGTTGTCAGGCTCTTCTTGTTTGTTTGTTTCTGAAAGGCTTTTCCAGTAACACTACCACCAAATCTGTTCTCTAAATAAATATTTAATGGTTTCAAAGTCTACTTCTCTTTACTGCAGAACAACAAATTTTGAAATGCCAATCACTTCAGCTTATTCCTAAAAGGTACTCATCATCTGCAGTTTTAACATCATCATTTAAATATGCTTCCATCACTGAAAAGTCATCCATAAAAAGCCAACCTAAAAAGTCATTTAGTTGCCTGTGCTGATACCACCTAGATTCCTATAGCATGCTTATTCCTGTAGTTATTGATATTGAGATCTAAACTGAGAGTCCCAATTTCCAGAAAAGTGTTAAATATAGCACCATTATATCATTTACTCAGTTAATCATATCATTTACCCTCAGTTATCCAAAATATTTGACACAATGCCCTCCAAAATTGATTATGGTAATCACCTTCTCAGAAATAGTTTCAATAATAAGGACTAAAGGCCAGATACAAACAGGTCTTTTACGCACTTAAACAGAATGATCCAGACCACCCCTGATCCAAAAGTTGCAAAACTGCTTACATCCCTCCATTTTGGCTTGAAAATCCTCCTGGATGCTTAAACTTAGGACTTTTGAGCATGGTTAGCAGCAATCTAGTTCAAACAGCTAAGCACTTGATTCTACTTAGGCATCACAGGAAACCACATACTTTGAGAGGTACCTGAACTTTGCCTACACTCCTGATCTCACAAAGTATGCCTAACTCTTACCAACAGAGTGAATAAGAAAAGTCACTCTCAATTAAGAATATTGCCAGTGATGATGTTACTGCCAACGTTTTGTATAATAGCCTAATGAGTATAGCAGTGTCCAGAAAATGGGAGACCTCAATTTTAGGCCCTGCTCAAACCTACATTTTCCATTTTCTGAGAAAATGCCCAATAACTAAGAGTAGGCGGGGTTAGTGCACTCTCCAGTCCTTTTGTTGAAGCTGGGTAACTTTAGCAACCAATACAGCAAGACTCATGCAACCAAAAGAGAATAAGAAAGATGGAGCATGACTATAGCAAATGGTTAGGGAACTCCACAAGGGGAAGGGCATGTAAAATCCTGGGTTCTGGTCCCTGCAGTAAGGGTTATTTCTAAAGTAAAATACATCAATAGCCCCAAGGAATGAAACACAGGACTCTCTTCTTCAAGGGGTGTACCTTTACTCACCAGTTACAGAGTTATGTATCCTCTTGTTTCTTTTCCTTCTGTCCCCCTGAACCTCATATGTTTGGTTGGCTAGTGGCCCAGATTCAACAGGGAAGCTGCAGAGTGTCTCCACCCAGCCTTTTCCCAGCATGGTGCTGGGAAGGGGTCAATGTGAATCTGAGTCCTCTCAAGACAATGAGGACCTAAAAATAAAGTTAAATGATGATATCTATGGCTGGAAACAGACGTCATCCATGGAATGCAGTTTCTGTGTTGCAATACATTGTGACACAGCTGATCATGCTCCACAGATGTCTGTGGTTGCTGCACCCGGACTTTGGGAGTGTCTGTAAGCAGAGGAATGGGCTACAAATATGGAGGGGAGGCTCCCTATGGGAGTTTCCCTCTCTATGCTTGCAGAAGTGAGCCAGGAAATCCTCTGCAAAAGGATTCCCCTAGTGCACATATCACTACTGCACCCCAACATGGAGTATATGTCTGAAAGCTGGAAACCCTCACTTGCCCATGTCAGAGAAAAGCCATGAATTTCCCTGCCAACCCAAATATACCCCAGGGATGCATCTGGGTAAGCAGAAAACACCAC
>NW_005842054.1:1872211-1893831 GCF_000455745.1 Alligator sinensis
TGAGTTTCTTGGGACATGTCTGAGTAAGTAAGGGCAGTGAAGCAGGTGCTTGCAAGACTTGAAGGACCTGATTCAGCCCAGTAATTCCTGGGGCATGCAGGACCAGGTGCCTCAAGCCTGCATGGTCTCTAGGGCAGTTGCTGGCTGCCTGTGCTCTCCAGCCATAAACAAATTGTTATGGTCACAATAAGATGGCCCAATTTATTGTTACCTTTTGTTACAGCCACAACTTTAAGTATTTGGGGTACAACAGAAGGTATGGACATCTGTTTGATTTAACTTTGAGCTGCCATAAAATTGTTATGGAAGCACAAAGGTGATGTCTGTTTCCATCCTATCAGAACAACTTGGATGTGGTCCTAACTGCATTAGGTTAATGTTAATGTAAAGTAGAGCTTTTCATCTTTTGGTTTCCAAGTGTAAGCAAACCCAACTCAGTATATTAACCATAATATGGAGCTATGATTTGAGGCACTGGTCAAATTCCCACACTTTGGTCAGAAGTCCAGACTATAAAAACTACTGCTTCTCCTTTTTCTTGCACCAGTCTGATAATGATATAATCAAACTGATTTGAACAGAGTTGTGTATAATTCATACCAACACAAATGGGAGAAGAATTCAACCCATATCTTTACTGGTATTAGTTGATTTCCTTGCTGAGACTCATTATAATGGGCAGGAACCAAATGTGCGGACTAGGTTGCTTTTTATTGGGCTTTGTTGGAAAACTTCCTTCCTTGCTTGTCTGCAGATAGGGGCCTTCATTCTTTAAGAATGTCAAAACTGGCACATTTTATGGGATAAAAATTAAAACTAAAAACAGGCAAGATAATTTGTGTCACAAATCCTGTTATGCTTTGGGACTTCAGTGTATCATAAATGTTTTCTTGAGTTTTATTATAATGATATGGCATGTTTGGCCTTGTTGGGAAGCCCATGTCTTGATGTATGCACTTATGTTGTTTTCATTGGTGTATAGGTTATGTTTTGTTGGCTATTAGGCCTGTGCAAAGCGGCTAGTATTCACTTTGGATTTGGATTCGCCTGATTCGGGGGACAGTGATTTAATTTGGTGATTTGAATCACTGTCCCAAATAGATTCAGTCGAATCTGATTCGAAGATTTGGTTGCCGCCACATTTCTGAATTTCCTTATCAGCCAGTCCCATCCCCCGCTTCCTCTCCAAGCCCGGCAATGGCTGCCCGGCCTACTTTAGGAAGAAAAAGTCTCGAGTCAGTGGGTGCTGCCAAGTGGCGGGGGCAATCCCCACTGCCCCACACTGCATGGGGGACTCTGCTCAAGCCCCCCGACCTACCCCTGCTGTCCCAGGCCCCCCATGACTGCCCCACCCACTTCAGATCTGGCCCTTTAAGAAAAAAAATGAGAAAAACCCTGGGACTCGCCATTCCTGCCCAGCAGGAGGCGATCCCTGCTGCCACCCCGCTGCTCTGCACCACATGGGGGGCTCTTCCACTAGCCCCCCAAAGCCCTGAGGCTGCTGCAGGAGCTGCCGAGTCCTGGGATTTTTCTCAGTGGAATTTTTTTTTTCTTGAAGAGAAGGAGCTGGGGCAGGTAGCCAGCCATGGGGGAGGGGGGCTGGGACGGGGTGGTCAGAGGGCTCATGGCAGAACCCCCCATGCAGTGTGGGGCAGTGGGGATCATCCCCCCACCCAGCAGCACCCAGTGAGTGGGGCTTTTTTTAAAGCACTGGGAGCTGGGCCTGGTGGGGCAGCCAAGGTGGATGGGCTCAGGGCAAAGGCAGGGGATGGGGCCTGGCAGGGGTCTCCCCATGGTCCCCTCCACCCTCCTCCAGCTCCCCCTCATGAATTGAATCACCACCCAAAGCTTCACACAGCCCTACAGGATATGTATATCTTTATAATTTCTGCCAAGTTAGTGAAGCATGCAAACTTAAAGACAATTAACTTACACCATGTAAATTAAGAATGACCTCTACTAATGTCAACTGAGTTATGTATGTATATACCTGTACATCTAAAGTAAATGAGATGTAAATCAGGTCATGTGACATGAAAAGAGTAAAACATTCTAATTTTCTCTAAACTGGATATAGATACTAGTCCATCTTATTCAGTATTTTTTTCATCCTGCAATACATATTTAATGCTTCTGAAGGATTTTAAAGAAAAACATCATTCATCCACCTTGTTAATTGTATAATGCTACAAACAGAGGAATAAACCCTTCTTCACTATTTTGGTAATCAACTTGTGTCCTGAAGCATGAAATTTGATTACCCTTATCCTTATCTTAGCTAACAAAACTAAAAATATCACTAGTAATCATAAAATTATCTAGCACTTCAAATACCAGCCACGGTGGTTGAGCCTATGACCTCATCTGGCAGAGAAATCCACAGGTTGAATATATACTGTTTAACTTTATCTTTCCTTTATTGGTGCTAAAGCTAATGCTCCATAATTTAATTGAGAATCTCCTTGTTCTGATATTATGACAGAAGGTTAAAAATGTAAGCTCTATTAGTTTTCATTATTCCCACCCTAGTCAACTCCCATCTAACTCCTTTCTTTTAATAGCTAAATGTCATAGTATTGCTTTTATGTCTTGTAAAAATATGGAATGCAATTTTATCTATATTTGATTGAAGACTTTCCTCCATCTCTGGACTTTTTCAATCTCTGCTTCAGCATTATAGTAAACTCACAATATTCGCAGCATACTGCAATTCTGCAGTTGGGGAATTTGCCATAGATTTCATACCCTTGCAGCAGAAACATACTTCAGAACTTGACCTATTGATTAAAAAATATGTTTCTAGCACTAATGTTTGCTGATAAAACTTCAAATACTATAAGTCAAAGCAGTCACATCTGTTTTTGTTCACAGGGAGCCTGAAACAGTAACTTTTGAAATGGTGACCAGCTTATTTATTTCAGTCAAGGTTCTGAGAACTTCACACTTCCATTCTCTGTAACTTGCTTTTTCCCAGGATGCCATAAGATTTAGACTTTTTGTCACAGAATTCACCAATGTGCTGCAGCTAAGTGCTCAACATTTTGCTTTTTATCTGTCTGCTGGGACATATCTCCAGTCACCTCTTTTCAAAAGTCTTTGCCCCAAAGACATGGTGAAGAAGCAAAGCTACCCCAAAAAAAGTAACACTATTCCCTTCTGTAATCACACACACTACTTCTGGCAGATATCTGATAACTGCTTATTTCCCGTTTTCAAATACTGCGGGTAGGTCATATTGCATGACAAGTGTCAACTAAATTCTTCATCTGCTAGTTTTTCAACATTTTCTGTTTGGTTTGGTATTTTCATATATCTCTAATATCCTGATGCTAACAGCAAGGGAGATTTTGATTCCACACAGCCTTGTGGAGGACAGTGTGTTGTGGCTGTACTCTTAATAAACTTTCTCTCTCTCAATTTTTTAAAGGCAAATTAATCAAATTTTCATCTGGTATCTCATCTGTGTAAATTATATTATTTGATATAATTGCATTATGAAACCTCTGTCCTTTTACAATACAGTTGTATACCATATACACCTTTTTTAAAGGATAGCAGGAAGCCCAAAGCAAGACCACAAAATACCACTTCTTAAGAAGTTTTTTTTTTAATTCAGTGCTGTCTTAATTTTTAGTAAATTTCACTTAAACTCATAATTTTCATTTTTCAGAAAGTTAGTTTGCTTATTAACTGAGGGGTACACTTATCTTCACCGGGGGTACCTATAAGCATTACCCTACACTTGGGTGCCACTAAATGTTCATCTGCACAGATGTTCAAGAGGGTTAAATTAGGCATAAAACAGTAGGCACAATCTAAGTTAGCTCACCTGAGAAGGTGAATTAACTTAAATCGGAAATGGGTTAACCAGATCTATCAAATGTCTACGCGCATTTAGAGCATAGCTCCATGGCCAGGAAAGCCCAGTTGTTTGCCCCAGTCCCAGGACTATGCATTTCCTACCCCCCTACTCCTCCCAGGCTCTGACTGAGCTATATTTAGCCCCACAACACCACCACCCCTGGATGGATAGCCTACCCCCTCACGGTTCCCCCTCCCATAGAGTTCCCATAATCAGCAAATGGTTGCACATAGATTCATAGATGTTAGGGTCGGAAGGGACCTCAATAGATCATCAAGTCTGACCCCCTGCATAGGCAGGGTTTAGATGACCCCAGCTAGATGCTTATCTAAGCTGGGTTCAGATGACTCCAGCTAGATGCCTATCTAACCTTCTCTTGAAGACCCCCAGGGTAGGGGAAAGCACCACCTTCCTTGGGAGCCCATTCCAGATTTTGGCCACTCTAACTGTGAAGAAGTTCTTCCTAATGTCTAGTCTAAATCTGCTCTCTGCTAGCTTGTGGCCATTATTTCTTGTAACCCCCAGGGGCACCTTGGTGAGTAGAGCCTCACCAATTCCCTTCTGCACCCCCATGATGAATTTATAGGCAGCCACTCCCTGTCTATGTTCACACAGCTTAAGATAAAAATATAGATGTACACATACACATTACACATGAATACAACTGCAGAACACTAAGTAGGCTAAAATTTTGCCAGATTTGTCAAGCTGCTATAAAAAAAAATTCTCTGGAAATGTAATGGATTGAAATGAGACCAACAAGATTCTCTAATTGTTATATAAATATTTCCTTCTAGTTGTTCAAAAAGAAAAACAAATGGGATTGGCTTCAATCTTAAATTAGTGGCCATTCTAAACCTACTTCTGCCAACTGTCTGTTACGGTAGCACACTTATACACACACACATACATACACACAAGACATTTGTATGTCCTGTATCTTAAAATACCTGTACAACAATTCCATATCATGATGTGTGTATAATTATTTTAGACCGCTACTTCACAGACTTAGTTTTAGCTGTACGTTCACCCTCAGTATTCTAAGTGTGAAATTTGTAAATTGGTCTACAATGTGCTGGTGTTATTGACTTGAAAGCACTAGTATAACTTGAGGTGGAAGGTTGGGGCACCAGCTCCAGATACCAATTTGGGACAACTTGCACCAATATAGCCTGTGTCATTGCTGCCACCACAGCCAGTGCAATTAGATAAGTGCTTCCCTATGTGCCACCTCAGGTGCCAAAATTTAAAGATACACCTCTGCTTGAAAGAAATATCTATTGGGATGCTCCAACCTGGCTGAACATGCTGCATATGAATAAACTCTGGAGATTATTGCTGCAGAATTTATTGCTCCTGGGCGCATGTTCAAATGGCACTCCTGTGAGTAATAACCTCCAAACCAATAAGCTTCGAAGTTTATTCATGCGCATTAATTGCACATGTCGATATGCCCACAGGGTCTCATTTTCCTGCCATATATTTGGAATATATCGGAATAAATATACAGCAAAAGCTGTGTTAACCGGCACTTTATTAGCCAAAATACTCTATTAACCAGCATCCGAGGGATGTGGCAAAAGTGAAACTGGAAGTACCACTTCTGGTTTTTGCTGCTGTGAGCAGAGTTTTTCTTTGCCACTTCTTCAGCCCACGGCCCAGGGCAAAGCAGCGGGGAGTGCACCAGATGGTGCACATTTGATTAACCGGAATATTTGATTAACCGGCATCCCCCATTCCCAGGGGATGCCAGATAACAGAGCTTTTAGTGTACTAGAATGCATTTTGCAGAGATGGAAAAATGTTGTAAGATAAATGAAAATCTAGACAATACATGCAAATTTTCAAATGTAAACACTAACATATTCATTGTAAGTAGAATTTCAAATATAAGCTCTCCTGTATTTTTTTGTATGTTTGGGGTGCAAAGCCCAACTCTCATATTCAAGTATTGTGTGGTTTCTGTGTTATATCCACAATTTGTTTTCTTTACTCAGCTTAAAGATGGGCCAGCTTATCAAAATTCCCATAAAAGTAGTCATTCTGATATTTCCATAATTTTCATACAAAATGTCACTTCAGTACCTGAGACACTTCCAACTATGTTGCTCATTCAGTTACTCAATTTCATCCTTGAATCCAAGCTTCGCACCATCACCTAAATCCAGATCCTTAATGGTCTACCTTTTAATTAAATAATGTTGTTCAAAGAATGATGAATGTTAGAATTCATATAATTTCAAGAGAACCAGACCTCTTTTCTTATTTGCACTTAAAAAATAATAAAAATGTTCATATTGCTCTGATTTTCACTTCATGACAAGTTAAGGATTATTACAGCCAATGCTTGTTCCCAGATATAGCTATTAATTGGATGCTTGTCAGTTGGGAGGTGACAACCTTTACATTTTAAAGCATAAAAATTTAGACTTTATGAAAGAAAATTAGTGTAATTAATCATGGTATCGTTCATCAGTCAGACAAGGGAAGAGCAGGGTTCAGCATAAAGCAAGCTACAGTATAGTAAAGAAATTAATTTAACATTAACAATATAAAGCATCTGTAATATCTCAGATTTAGATTATAAATATAATTAAGCATTAGTTTATTACTTCTATGACATTCATATAATCCATTATATAATATATTGCATTAATCTCTTTCTGTCTGTGTTACAGAAGTTAAGCCAATTACCTAAAGTGTACAGAATTCTTCTATCCATGCTATGGTAAAACTGCTGTAGAGCACAAATTTATATCTCTTCACCAAATACATTACAGGTTTCTACAGTCAAGTAAAGAAATGTTCCTTTAACCAATTTGGCTTGTTTGGCCCACATCCTCTGATGTAACCAAGGTGGAACACCAAACAGCCCAGAACAAGAATGTGCAAAGGTAACCCCTTGATCCTGGTTTGGCTCTACACCGAGTCAACCCATTGGCAAAACCTAGAGCAATCTAGGGGCTTTTAAACTTATATTGTACATCAATATATCAATTGGCCAAGTTTGGCACAACGGACAAGGAAAGCCTTAACCATACCAACCTTCCTCTAGCCACATATAATGGGGTCTGGATAATGTTGGTGAATCTCCTTATGTTGGGATGAACCAGCCATAGCTGCCAGTGATACTTTCTGGTACCTTTATAAAACAAAGTAAATGCAAAGCTATATAAATTCAGAAATAATCTGAACCATTATCTGTTGTAACTTCTGAAGCAAGGTTAACAGTTAAAAATTGCAGAGAAGACAGTCATGAATATAACGTGTTATTTCTCAGCTTGCCCGTATTGTGTGGGTTTTTGCTTTTTTACACCATAAAGTGCAGTTTATCGGAACCCTGAAATGAGAAGACATTACCTACAAATAACATAATATGTGATAAGAACCTCTATTATTTTGCACCCTTACAAAGATGACACAGCCATGAGGCAACTACCTACAACCCAATGAGGATGAATTGCCATATAACAAACAGTGTAGCAACCACCATTGGGACATCTTCTTTGACAGGTTGCATTAGATGTTCCAGTTGTCTGGGAGAATCCCGTCTAGTAACTGTAGTAATACAAATATAAAGCACTGTAAATTAACACACAGTAAGGTTTGTGCTGCTGCAGCTACACTACTACCAGTACTTATGCATGAGCATGTAAATTAGCTAGCTCATCTTCACCACACCAGAGTCACTTCTGTGAATTCAGTGTAGACAGGCCCTCTAAGACATCTGAAGATTTCACGCCTACTCCATGAAAAAAGAAGGCAATTCAGCAATATAGTACTGCACTGAATTCCTCCTGGAATGCTATGACTTCTCCTTTAGCTAAACACCAACGCAGTGGCCAGCAGGAGTGCAGGGGCCTGTTTGTCACTTCTAGGGGCAGGGGCTGGAGCAGCCATAGCATGGGGAGGATCAGGCAAGAAGAAGAGTGCTGCCACATGTTGTCCCTGGCCTGTACATGCTGCTCCTGGCCAAGGAAGTGCCTGGCCAGACAGCAACAATTGGGGCTGGATTTTGAAGAGGGTTGTCAATTGCTGACAGTCACACCTGGAGCCTAGGGCTTCCCCTGGTGGCAGCTGGGGACCACTGCAGGGCCCCAGAAAGCGGGAGCAGATTGGCAGCAAATCTGTTCCCACTTCCCTGCACGTGTAGATGCTTGCCCACTACTGTTTACTCACAAGTAATTTACTCATGAGTCAACTGGTATTGAATCAAATGCACGTGTAGCCATTGATTTTCAGCCATTCATTCTTCTTTCTTCACTATCCTGTTATCAGGCATATTATTTATAACATAATATCACCTTGAATCATCTTAGTAATTTCTGTTTATTTGGTGAGAGGCCTGCAAACCCATCGAGGGGGTGGGAAGCTAAAGTCACAATTACAGCCATCATTTTATATCCAATATAAGCCCAAACCTTTCATGAGCTAATGAAACTGAATATTCATTATATTTTTCACAGTAGAACAGTAAACAGCTGTTAAGACGAACAAATGTTCCTGAAATAGTTTTACATTTGGGGAAATTCAGAGTGCCACACTTCCTTCAAAATCATAATTTTACCTATACGAATTTGCTCTTATATTAGTAAGATGATGTAACCCAGAATGTGTGAGAAAACTGAATGAGTCACAGCCGGTTAGTGGACTCTTTTAGTGCTATTAGCACATTTTCACTTATGTAGTTATACTTGGTAATTTGAGCCAGATCCCATTCTCATTTACAATAGGCTTTGACTTTAGTGGAGTAGTTCCTAATTTACAGTGGTATAGCTGAAGACAGAATAGAGGCCTATAATTATTGTTTTATACTTGATTAAGATAAAGTATACAATAGTTTAAACTTTTGTTTTTCTTCTGTCTGAGCAACCATGCAGCACTAGTTTTATGCCACTGATCCTAACCAACATTTTGATTTCCATACTCATTTTCCAAGGCAAGCACAATATCTGTGTGAAGCATTAACTATCTAGGTCTTTACAGTAGCTAGTGATATGCTCTAATCTAGGACATCATTCTTGGTGGTTGTATTTTTGCATGCAATGTTTATATTTTTCTTTTTGTAACCTGACTAATTCTGTGCTTTTATGTAATTTCTAACCCTTGTAATTCATTTTATTTGGCCACAGCTTTCTGTTCACTTCACTTGACTCATTGTTTGCCCAGTTCAAGAAGATACTTGCACACAAATTCCGCTATATTTTTATGTGCATGTTTTTTGGAAACAATAAACTGTGTTAGAGGGGCAGATTTGATTGCCTTCTTAAGGACAAAAAGAACAAAGAACAAAAGAAAAGCCCAAGAGGCAAAATGCAAATTTAGGGCTGTAAAGAGTATAATTAAATAGGTCAAATGTCTGAATCATAAAGAAATAAATGCAAGGCAGGACTATAAAAGCTACCTTACCTACTGCATAGAAACTGTTTTTTAAAGCCGAGTTAACCAATCTTTCTTCAATTCTTCACATACCGCTTTTTAGGCACAAATTAGTTCATGCACAATGTTTATATATTTCTGTGACATGATACTGTTACTTGTGGGAGGGTTTCCCCTTTTTAGGGAGGTTTATGGGTTTATGCTATCAGATATTTTATGAAGAGTTTATTACATGTCTTAGTCTTTCTATTTAGAGGTAATTTTTAAGGAAGAGACATCCAATGGGAAAAGGTGTTAGTCTTTTGAGTTAGGATGCTTACAAGCATGGATTGCTTGAATACTATTTATATGCACCTCTATTCAAGGACTAATATGTTTCAAATGAGATCAGGATAAACTCAAAGTGACAAAAAATTGTGAATTCAGGTAATTGCATCTACACAGATGGAAGCTATATTCTGAAGATAGGACCCAAATTATCATAAAAGAGGAAGATAGCAGCAATGTCCCAGAAGGCAAAATGGTAGCTGAATAAAGCATGACAATGATAAAACTGCCATATTTACTTGATTCCAAGATGAGGTTTTTCAACATAGAGAAAGCAAAGCCTCATCTTAGAATCGAGTATCAAACTGCTGTAGCTGGGAGCTGTGGGGAGTGGTGGTATGGGAAAACCAGCTCAGCCAGACACAGGATCAGCAGCATTCAGGTTTCTACTTCCAGTGTCTGCTCCCTATCCAGCTCCTCTTCCACTTTCTCCCTAACAGTCAGAGAACAGACACTGGAAGGAGGAATCTGGATGCTGCTGCCCCTGGTTGAACCAGGCTCCCTCTGTATAGCTGGTCTCTGCTACATGGAGTAGGAGTGGCTATGGGCTTCCCCTGTACCAGATGATATGGGGACAGCAGCAGAAGAGGGAGACAAATGTCAATGGGAGCAGATAGGGAGGCAAATGTTGGAGGGGCAGACAACATGGAGGCCCAAGCACCTGGGAGCAAGGGATAGAGGTCAGGTTATCCAGTCCCTAAACCACTTGCTTACCCACCTTCTATCCTCCCACCATTTGTCTCCTTCCCTTCCTTTCCCCACCACTTCTCCCCTGCCACTGCTTTCCCACCACAGCACTGGGGAGATGAATTTAAAATGACCCTCCAATAATTAGATTCTGCACATGGAAAATTATAACAAATTTTCTGTCTAAATTTAGTTATTGAGGGGGTCATCTTAAATTCAAAATCCTCTTGGATTCAGGTAAATACTGTACATACATTAAGAACAATTAGATTGGTATTTGTGAGGATAATAAAAGAGACATTCTGGCAGTGTTATCTATTCTAAACAAAAGAACCAATTCAATTTAAAGCAGATTGTTTATCAAGTCCAACATATAGACCTCTGCCTAGGATAAAATATATAGAAATATTAAATTAGCTTGATTGATCCTCCTCTGTTTTACACTGGCTTCCAGTGGTGTATTACATTGTTATTTATATTTAACATTATACTATTGTAACATCTGGGACCCTGATCATGGATCAGAACCCTATGTTGTTAGGTGCTGTAGAACTCCAATTACTTCATTGAACTAGTATTCATGATCCCCATGTACGACAGGGAAGACTCGGACTCTTTCCTTGAGCTGGTTGCATGTCAGCCTGGTTGACATTTCATGCATTTTGAAATGAATTGTGAACATTTACCTAGGGTACATGTACTGTAAATAAATCTAATACATGTATATAATATACATCATATGTTTGTTACCTGCTTGTTTACCTTACCAAAGTAAAACTGTATCTCTCTCTCTCCCTCTTTTTACTGCTGTTAGGCTTTGCAACCTTTTCCAGTGTTGTCTGTTAGATTCTTCTGAATTTCCCCATGAAAGGGAAAACTTTTACACATAAGTAATGAAGAAGAAAGGTTAATCAAGTTTTTTGAATATAAAAAAAAATTCAACTTAGGCACAGGTTCTGAAAGAGAACAAGAAAGCTTCTTAAGACAACATCATATAACCAGACAAAGATAGCTACAAAATTCCTGGATTGCGTCTGAGGCAAGGAGTCACATAGGAGGAATATGGGGCCATCTGAAGGCCATGGAAATATTTTTCAGGAAACCCAGCCCATACTTTTTGCAACTGTAGGTTATTAGAATTTCGTGAATCTTGAATCCACTCAAAACTCAGTTGCAGTTTAGAGTTTGGTTCTAAAATCTCTACTGAAACATGGCTAAAGCACATAAAATAGTCACGTGTAAGCTATGTAAAAAACAGTCTCTCTGCTATCATAAACTGGACACAATTCACCTATACATTTCATTGTTTATTTCAGGTACTTTGAATTCTCCACCATATCCTGTATTGCTTTATCCTTCTCATGAAAGCATGATCCGGGGACTGCAGGGCAGACCCTACAATGAGAGGTTACGGGACCTGAACCTGTTCAGCCTTCACAAGAGAAGGCTGAGGGGGGACCTGGTGACTGTCTATAAACTCACTAGAGAGGACCAGAAGGGAAACAAGGAAACCAGACCTTGTTTCCCCTAGCATAACAAGGAATAACGGCCACAAGTTGTTGGAGAGTAGGTCTAGATTAGACATCCGTAAGAACTACTTCACAGTCAGGGTGGCTAGGATCTGGAACCAACTTCCAAGGGAAGTGGTGCTGGCTCCTACCCTGGGGGTCTTTAAGAAGCGGCTTGATGCCTACCTGACTGAGGTCATTTGAGCCCAGTTTTCTTCCTGCCCAAGCAGGGGGTAGGACCTGAAGATCTACAAGGTCCCTTCCAACCCTACTTCTATGATTCTATGAAACCTTCTCACACTGTCCTTCCTTCTCTTCTTCCAGCTCTCGACACCTTTTATCCCCTTCTCTCCCACCTGTCCTCTAAGCTCCATCATTTCCCTCTTTCTCATTTCACTCTCTCCCACTCCCACCCTCTCACTCTTCCCTACAAGTTCTGTTCCTTTAAACAGCCCCTCTTCCATTTCTCCAAAACCTTTCCAAACACCACTTTGTCCCTTCCTAGGGTTCTCCGGACTATTTTCCCCTTCTCCTACAGGAGCCTCCTCCAATGGCACGGTTGCAGTATACAAGAAGCCCAAAATTATAAATATATTTTTTTTTTAAATCACTAACCAGAAACAAAAGGATTTTTCCCCCTGAAAGTTACGCACATGTTAAAACAAGGTAATATGAATCCTGATGTAACCTTAACTGTAGCTTTTGCTATTGCACAAGCAAAAATAATGAGAGCTAAGCTACGCAAAGTTTGCTTTACTCACACTTGTGAGCCTTGACAAGTACATGAAATTGCTATTATGTAGATTGCCTTAGGGATAACATTAAAAGCATCTCCACCTCTAAACAAGAGCCTTCTTTTTTATTCTTCATGGTTGGACTGGTAATGGCATGTTAAAATCATTAAAGAACATTATGGGTCAAAAGCCACAAATCAAAGGGAAAAAGATCCTTGTTCTGTTCCATAAAGATCTTTAGATTTCAATCTCTAAGCAAACATAGGTATAACAGTTCTTTGAGACTGAAAGTATTTGCCAATACCAAACACTATCGCAGCACAGAAAACACCATGCCTCTTCGATTTATGATTATAACCAAAATGGAATATAAAAATAAAAGTTCAGATGACCAGTGAATTTCTCAAACCATTTTATGTACTTCCTTCAAGCAGTTTCCTTCCTAAAATATTGTACAAGCATCTTCAAGCAAAGTTGATAGGGTTTTGATTTTTTAAAACTTGGATACATATTATAGGCTACACAAAAAATATTTGAAGAAAATCCATAGGATAAATGAAACGTATATTAAATAGTTGACACAGGATTTTTTTTCCCCTCTTCCTCCTACGTGGTTCTAAAATTAGAGCCAAATTTGCCAATGCAAAGAACTGTCCTTGCTTAGAGATATATTAATTCAACATGTTCAGGTTGTTTGCCAATTCACTTTTTTCTTTACTATAGGAATATTTGGGAGCTGAGTACTCTTCTTCTATTTCATTAACTGTGTTACCCTCAGTAGAATTCCTGATTCCTAACAGCATAAATGAGAGGAAAATCAGTCCTACAGGGGTTAGGTTACTGTAAAACTGATGCAAGAGAAAGAGGAATGAGGCCTATTGCTTTTAACTGAATTTAAACTTATTTAGTCTTGCATCAGTAACATCAGAATCAGGCCTACTGAGTTTATTTTGGTGCATGCTGAAATAATGCTCAGACACATCATTCTAACTAGAGGTAACTAAAATAAGTTAAAACCTCAAGTAGCTGATAAATCTAGAACCTTAATAAGCGGAGGCTTGTATCTGCATCACTAAGCAATTGTTAAGCAAGTTTCTTTTAAAAAAAGGCTACCTTGACAGATTCCTGGGCATGTAATGGTTGCCCAGTCCATGCCCTTGGGGCATTTCAGTCACTCTAATTGGTTACTGATTCATGTTTTCGTTTTCTCTACTCAATGCTGCTGTAAATATAGTCATGCCAGAAAAAGATACATTGCTGGGATTTCTGATTATATATTTGTATGGGTATCAATATCTAGACTGTTAGAAAAGAAGAAGAAAGAGAATAAATAAGAAGACATTCATTGAGATCAAATAGTTCAATTACAGGACAACATCTTGACCTTTTACCGTGCAAAAGCCATATATTTCATCTTGCTCTGAGCTCTCGGAACTTGTTTTATTTAGTTCAATAAAAACAATATAAAAGGGATGAAGAGAAATTCAAAAAAAGTAAAAACCATAAGCCAAGATAGCAAAAGCTTACCCATTATTAGTGTATCATGTACAGGCTTTGAAGTCAAGACATTGCTCATGAAACAAAGCATCACTCTGTGACAGCAAAGATGACAGGATCTGGTCCCAAAGAAACAGAAGGTGGTGCTGGAGGGCTGACATGCTACCTAGATTTTGGTCCCAAGCACAGATTCAATTAAAGGACATGCTTCCTTTATAACTTTATCTTCCATCTGTCAGAGTTCAGGTGGTATCCTTAGCTGATACAGACTGTCATAACTCCCTGACTTCAACTGTGCTAAACAATTTTCATAAATTGAGACTCTGTCCACTTGCCACTTTAGGGCTTTTCAACTCTACTTCTGAAGTGTTTTTGTGTACTATTTAATTTTGTATTATATTTTAAAGAATTTCGTAGCAACTTACTTTAGCATCTTCTCTCTACACGATAAATATTTTCTAGAAAGCAGATGAATCTGTGATTCCAGATTTACAGGTAATACTACAATTTTTTTTCAAATCCAGGTAAATAAAATGGTTATAGATAAAGACCAAGTTGTGTTGTCTTGTGTTCTAAGTAGCTTTTAGGACAACTGCTTAGTTTTCTGTGGCCCTGTTTACACAAGACACTGTGTCACCATTGCAATGCAGCGATGTAGTGTCGGCACGCACATACCGTGACGCCTCAGTTATGTCACCGTAGCAATGCACTTCCTCACTATAGCATGTCACTACAGTGATGTAGCGGCTAAAAATAACCGTGTGCCGCCAGTGCAGCACAGTAATGGTTGTTACTGCACCATCATTTAGTACTTCCTAAAGGCAGTACTAAATGATGATGGTAATAACGGTGCCATAGGGCCACGTGTAGATGCACCCTGTTCAAGCACAATAGGCCACATTTTGCTTTCACTCACACTGGCATAGCTCTGTAGTAAGTCCACTGAAATCATTGAAATCCAGTCCAATAGTAACCAGTAAATCAGAAAAGTTATTCTAGAAAAAGTAGGTCAGCAAAATAAAGAGTAACTGATCAGTTAAATATAACTGGTATAAGCGGAGGAAGATGTGAACCTCACACAATGCCATACTGAGTTTTATATTTAAAGCATGCACGTTTGTAATAGCAAAATATGAATATTTTTTCTCTTGAACTTCAACCTTTCTTGCGAGACAGACATCCTAGTGATAATGAAATCCCTTACTCTCAACTTACTGAAGGAACATTTACAAATGGCAATTTTAATACATTGTAAAATGGCCTGAGAGTTACTGAGATACCAAGTCCATCAACGTGAGATTTCAAACTTGTATTTAGATGGACTATCAATGAAGTAAACAACTTCAACAGCTTCACATCTGCAGATAGGATGCATACAAATTGGTTTATTCAATTAAAAATTCAAACCATTATTTATGGAAAATATATGTCATTATTTCCTATCTACAAATATCCAGTTGCATCTTGGAAGTCAGATCCACTGTTTGTGTTATTTGAAACATCCAGGCCTTCACCTGATCTAAATTTTTACAGCTCCCTCAAAGTCAGTAGTGCCAGGTGATGAACCTATTTACACCAGGTGAGAAACTAGAATTTGGTGTGAAACAAAAAACAAAACAAAAAACAAACAAAAAAAAAAACCACAACAAAAAAAAGAGCCTAGACAAGTTTTTGCTAGTGTCAGGATTTATTACTGAACTTTGCACAGCTTTTCTATATAAGCAACAAAGACCAGTCACATTTACTAATATTGTTTCAATTGACTCAGGAATTGGTGTAACAGTCATAGGAATATCGCAATGGGAATGAGAATCCCTACAACAATTCACTTCCAATAATGTGACACTCTCCTACAAGAAGATATTTCTGTCTGCCACCTATGTTCATTTAGTAAAATGATTGTGTTCAAAGGGCCTTAAAATTAGAAAAAAAAAGAAGTGTCCCGACAACTATTAATATCTCTTATATTTTGTTAAATTAAGAAGGTAGCATTTTATTAGCACATTTTAGTATGACAAAAAAGTTTACAAAATAAGCATTTTTCAGGAACTGTTATAAAGCCCATATATTTACATAATGGTTTTGTTATATCATAAAAGGTGAAATACAGTGGTAATATAAGAGTGATCCCGGCTGTAGCTTATGAAGCCAAATTCAAGGGGGGACATAAGCAGGAGTGTTAATTAGTCATATAAAGTAATGCAGGAATACATATTACTGAGAAGAAAAAGTTGCAGTATTGCTACTGCTGTCTGCTTGGAGTGGCTGCTTTAAACTGCAAGTGGAGGGTGCCTAGGGGATAGACTGAGTCCGAAGATCTCCTGGGTGCCCTGACTTACCTCTGCCAACCCAATCCATATTGTGGAATAGCCATCTTTGTTACCCTTTGAGCTAGATTTTTGAAAATGAAAGTCTGAAGCATGGGTTCCCTGGAGAAGGCAGTGTGTTAGGCAGTAACATGGCCTCACTGGTATATATTCAGGGCAGACTTTCATGTTATAGTAAACAAAGTATTTTACTAATGGCCATTAGTGATATATTTATTTTGTATTAAATACTATGCAGTAATTTTGATACATGTTCATGTTGTATTTGTAAGGTAAGTGATATTAATTAATATATTGACTGAAGCGTTTCAACATCATTGAAACACACCGTTTGTGAATTTTAATTCTACAGTAAATTTAAAATATTTGGATTTCCATTCTAATTCAGAATGGCAATGGCTCCAATTTTTAGAATTGCCCGCAGAACATAAACTCCGGCTAGTGAGTAGCAATAGATAGTTGCTGGGCATGAGATGCCCAATTTAAACTAATGTTTCTGCCGCACAGGCTGGGATAACAAGAGTGTTTTATTCCAAGTCCGTTTAGGTGATCCCATAATTCATTTTTAAAACTAACCGTTCAACAGTTTGAGTGAGAAAAAGTAGTTCAACCCAATCAGTTTTGTCCCTATGAAGTCGTCTTTGTATTCTTTACTTTTATCTCAACAATCAAAGATCTATGCAGTATTGTTTTGGCACCAAAAGTCAAGATTCCCCAATACAAAATATCTGCTATAAAATGTACCTGCTGGTATTCAGAAGTTTGCAGCTGTGATGAGAGTAGAAATAACAGTACACCAAGTTAAGAGATGAAACTTTGGTAAAAGGAGCACTCTTGTTTTGCCTGAATTGCTCTGATAGATGCCACTTTGGAATAAGTCCTTTGACTTTAGTGGAATTAAACTGGAGTTACAACCCGGTAACTGAGAACAGAATCAGTCATAAAATGATAGCACTCAGTTGAGGAATAAGGGTTAAGAGAATGGAAGTGCCTTGTGGCAAGGAACACCTTTTTCCTTTGCATCTATGGCACCACACAACATGGGATCTTCTCATTCTCTGCCTGCAGCTTCTTAGCACCACAGTAACATAATAATAAATAATTTCACAAGAATGGAAGAAATGAGGATCAGGGAAATTTTTCTATAATTTAGAAACCCTAAAAGTAAAATGAGAGAATTTCCTGAAAGGCAGGGTCCTAACTTTAGGTGTTAGACCGCCCTCAGTGAAAGAAGGTTTGACCTTACAGTGCTCTGACTTTCCAGCAAACCTCACTTAGGCATTATCAAGTCTCTTGTTTAGCCCTCCTCTTGAAGTTGGGTTACTGCACCTGACATTTAATATTCATTAGGTAAAATGGATAGAAAACAATGGGGAAGTTCCTTCCATATGGAGGCACATGTCCAGGCTCCAGAGTATGCTCCTCCCCGCAACCCCAAAAGCAGCAACCAACTCACTGAGCCACAGACCACTTAGGTTGCCAGCTTCCTCCTGTGTCCACACTGCTTGGGAACAGACTGCTTCAAACAAGTTCGAGGCAGTCAGCCAATGGATCACTATATCCAAACAACAGTAGTATGACATAGGTTGGATGAGTGGGGTATGTACCCCAAGAACTGCCTAAGGAAAGGAGTGAGGTTTCTCTCCTCTTCCCTGCTCAACTTGCACTTCCTGGCTACACACTGCATCAGTGGAGGAAATGTGTGTTATGGAGGACAACGCATTCTGGAAATCATAGTATTGTAGAGCAGAAGTGGAGTTTGCTACTACTGGGGAAAGAATGGACCCCATGTTTTTGTTTCCAAAATCAACATTTTTTTTCCACTTCTGATGTGGACTTTGGCAACAAAAAACTGAAGTGAAAATTCCTCCAGCAGCAGCAAACTCCACTACCACTCTAGAAGACTACAGTTCCCAGAATGCCTCACACTCAACACATTACCTGTGCCTGCTACTTGCTGCTTATGGGGAAGGGTGAGAGAGCTCTGCCATAAGCACCTTATTTGGATGTTATGCCTTTGTCAGGAAACAATTGCATCCCAAATTCTTCTAACGTCATGCATATCCAGTGTCCACTAAGCACTAATTCCCTCTCATACCAACTACAGGCATCATGACAATATTTTTATATATGGAATAAATAACTACCTTTCTAAAAGATATCGGAATCATGACTATACCACCTGCATTGTTTTATAAAGAATGACTGGACAGGGACTGTAACACTAGTTTTTTGGCTCCGAACTGGACAACAGACTAAATAAAATTATCCAGATATTACAAGGCCAATTCTCGATCCAGTCTTATATACCTTCTTTTATTACTGGTTTTGCTGAAATAAAGGGCTAGGTAACGATATCCACGGTGTATACTGAATGGTAAATAATGCTGATGCTGACATACCACAGTGATATTCCAAGTGCCTTAAAGTAATATTCGGGGAAATTTGAAGGAGTTGCAAACAACAGTAAGAAAACAACTTGGTACCCAAGGAAACTAGAAACATGAACAGAAATAAGTGTGACACAACCTCTAATAATGCCAGTTATTACATTGGGGGTGATGGGGAATATTTACAATTAGTGGGAAGTAGAAAAACGCACAACAGGGTGATAGCAAACAGGAAATTAAATATGAATTTGCACTGTCCTATATTAGTAAAACCAACCAGAGTAATTTTAGGCTATAGATACAGAGGCAAAAGAATGTAATAGATCATCTCTACCCAAGTCTGCTGCAGCTTCAGCTGGAATAGTTCATTTCATTTTGGACAACTGAGGCCCTCAGTATATAAAAGGTCAAAGACAAGGGAATTTTTTAGGGTGATACAAAGACATAATTGGAATGGAAAAATGTAAGTCTATATCAGAAAAATCTATAGGCCATTTCAATCAATTACACTATGGAAAAGTCATCAAGTGGAAACAGTAAAAGCCACTTGAGAAATTTAAACTGCTTTGACAAAACATGAGCCAATGTGAATGAGTCCAAGGCACAATTTGAGCTGCAACTGGCAAGGGATATTAAAACAATAAAAAGGGATCCTACAAGTATGTCAAAAGTAAGAGAAAAACCAAAGCTTCCATAGGTCCCTAATGGAAAAGAGAAAGCAATCTAGTTACAGATGATGGAGAGAAGACTGAAGTATTTGATGCATTTGGGTTTTTTTACTTTAGTTTTTGCAAATAAGATAAGCTGCCAGATGGCAAGTGTAGTTGGCAGCAAAGATAGGAAAAAAGACACGCAACCTAGAATAGTGGAAGAACAGGTTAGGGATTACTTAGAGAAGCTACATGCTTTCAAGTTGGCAGGTCTAGATGGGATGCACCCTAGGTATTATTACCCTAGGTGTCCAGGGGTGCATCTACACATGTGCTTCACTGTGGAGTACACTAATTAACTCCACAGTAAAGCATCACTGTCTACACGTGCATCAGTATTAGGGCACAGTAAACTAATTAACTCTGTCATAAGATAGTACCATTTCTGGTAGTATTACCTTATGGCGGAGTAATTAATTGCACTGAAACATGTGTAGACGCTGACTGCAGGCATAAATTAGCCTAATCAGCCCAGCCCACTGGGATCCTGCTCCACCCTGGCTCAAAGTGCTGCTGTCCTGGACACACATGTAGAAGCTGAGAATGGGAGTAGTTTACCCCAGCTCAAACTGCTCCAGGGTTTACTGCTTCACACTAAGTGAGTACATCTGCACCCTCATGTCCCAGCAGCCCCAGCAGCATCTACACATGTATTGTTGCACACTAAAGAACACCACTGCGTGACAGTTCTTGTCTTTACAAGTCCTAAGCTGTGGCAGACTTAATTAGTATCCTGTGGCCTAATAGGGGCATATGTGTAGCTGTTGTATGTGTCTACATGTGCATTTAACCATGCCTGAATTTAATGTGCATTAGCTTAAAGTGCATTAAGGCTATTTAAGACTTTACTGTGAAGCTAATTAGACAGCTTCACTATAAATGTCTCATGTAGATACACCCATTGCACATGTAGATGCAACCCATAAGGCCTAGGGTACTGAAGGATTTGGCTGAGGTAATTTCAGAGCCATTAGTTATCCTCTTTGAGAACTCATGGAGATCAGGTAAGTGCCCAGATGATGGGGAAAGAGCAAATATAGTGCCCATCATTAAGAAAGGGAGGAAGAAGGATACAGGAAATTACACAGCAGTCAGTCTGACCTTGATACTTGAAAAGATCAATGAGCAGGTCCTCAAGGAATCCATTGTGACGATCTAATGGAGAACAAGGGGGATCAGGAACAGCCAACATTGATTCACCAAGAGTAAATCATGCCTAACCAACAAGATTTCCTATTAGGATAAGGTGATAGTTTCTATCAATGCGGGGAGAGCAGTGGATATGATATACCTTGACTTTAGAAAAACATTTGACACTGTTTCCCACAACAGTTAATAAAATACAGACTAGATGAAAGTACTGTAACATGGATTATATAATCAGCCGGAACATGGTACTCAATGAGTAGTCATCAATAGCTGAATGCTGGGAGGAGGTATCAAGTGAATTTCCCCAGGAGTCTGTCCTGGTATTGTTCAACATTTTAATTAATGATTTGAATAATGTGATTAAGCGTACACTTAGCAAGTTTGCAGATGACGCCAAGTAGGGTGTAACTGCAAACTGTATGGAGGCCCGGGCTAGAATCCTGAATGACCTACATAGACTGGATAAATGGTCCACAATCAGATGAGATTCAACAAGGACAAGCTCAAAGTTCTGCACTTAGGATAGAATAATTGCAGACAACCTACTGTATCTACTCAAATCCAAAATGTTTTTTTCCCCCTCCATTTAACATGGGGGAAGACCCTCACCTTCAATTCAAATACAAGGGGGAGGGGGACAGGTAGCTGCTGCAGCATCAACTCTGGCCCTGAACTGCAGTCAGAGCTGCAGCACCTGCCTGATCTTCCTCCTTCTGTTCCCTCTCCCCCACCCTCTTCCCCTTCGCTGCTTACTGGCAGGTATGGCTCTCACTCCTGCTCCTTTTCCTCCCATGCACAGAACACATGCAAGCTCCAGGACTGCTGTCTTGCCAGGCAGGGCCCAGACTGTGCATGTACTTTGTGCCCAGAAGGGAATGGAGTCTGAGCCAGAGCCATGCCTGCCTGTGGGGGAGGGGTGCAGAGGCTCCAAGGAGCAGACAGGGGGAGAGACTGCATGGAGAAGAGACTGTGGTGGCAGAGGGTAGAGGCTGTGGGGAGCAGGCAGGAAGCAGAGGCTGCAGGGGGGTGGGCTGGGCCATGAATGCC
>NW_005842054.1:1893841-1904968 GCF_000455745.1 Alligator sinensis
ACCACAGGTTTCAGGGGTAGGTGGCAGGAGGTGCCGGTAGCAGAGGTGCAGGTATCAGTGGAGGGACGAGTGGTGGGGAAACAAGTGGTAGGGGCCCCTGCCCCCGGCTGATGTTTTCCCCACTGTAGTGGTTCTGGGGGTGGGGGTGGGGAGTAGGGCAACAAATGTAATTAATCCTCTATTAATTATATTCTGTAACTATGTGGAGACTTATGAGGAGAGCTGCAGTTAGGCATATTAGTCTCAAATGAAGCAGAAGGCAAGATAGATTTGAACTTTATAGATTAACCAAAGTATGTAAGCATGTGCATGCGTGCACACACGTGCACACACACACAAGCGTTCATTAGCTGGAGCTCACTTCATTAGATGCTGTGAAAGGACCTGCAAAGAGCAGTGTATAAAATGTAGGGAGTGATTTGAATACAA
The DNA here is from genome assembly GCF_000455745.1 of Alligator sinensis. NCBI lineage: Eukaryota > Metazoa > Chordata > Crocodylia > Alligatoridae > Alligator > Alligator sinensis. Next base: position 1,894,271 of record NW_005842054.1, read on the forward strand.
AGGTAGAAAGGAAGGGGAAGAGGGAAAAGAGGAGAAGGGAAAATGGGGCAGTACTGGAAGACGCTACAAGCAGTACTGGAAGACCCATAGAAACCAAGGGATCACAAAAGATGCTCTAGGTAATAGAGTAAGAATCCATAATCCCCGTCTAAACCATATTTACACAATCCATGCTGTAGATGTTCCTTTGTTCCACAATTTCCTACTCAAATTGTTTTTTAAACATTTGCTGCCTAGGCACAGCTACCCTGAGGTCAGCAACCGAGTGTCCAGTGAGGCTAAAGCATTTAGTTAAGCATAATCCTACCTTGAGGTGGAGGCTGGACTAGATGACGTTGTGAGATCCCTTACAGACCTACTTTCCCATGATCCTATGATGTTCAATATATTCCAGGTTGGTGGACCAAAGACTCGTTTCCCACTCTGATTTACATGTTTTCATGATCAGGGGTATGTTTCCATTTTGCATGTCTGGAGGACTGGTAGTACCTCAGCAGCCCTGATAACTTTTCATAAAGTAGACTACCACCATGAAAGCAAATACTTCAGCATTTTCACTGTAATAGTACAGCCTAATCCATGGGCTATTATACACTTTCTCATGCTGTCAAGTACTCTTTAGCACTATATCTCATATCTCTTACAAATTTAGACTTCTAAGATCAAACAAGAATAAGTGTCATCATGACTCAGGGAAAACATACTACAAGGGAAATCATACTGTTTCGGATAAAAAAGAAATCAAACTTGCTGTCCACAAACTATTTTTAATGGGTACTTTTTTGTAATGCAGCTATTGTAACGCAGTAATCTGTTTCACTTCAGTACTCTCTATATGGGGATATACTAACTGAAATCTCTTGAAGGTTTTTAATCTCTTATTTTTAGCATCAAAGGGTTTGGCTGAACACTACCAGAAAAAGATTTAAAATACTTGCCCTTCATCCCAAAGTATTTGAATCTCCAGAGTTGTACTTTATTTAGCCTACCACATTGGTATTAATTTTCTGTGCTGTGAGTTGGAATGTCAGTGTACATTAACACCTGATCTATAAAGGGAATGCTGAGATCTCACTGGAAGTATTAGTCACTGCACTTTGGGAATGCAGTTGTGTGTTTCCGTTGTTGGCTCAAATGTCTGAGATGCACATGCCTTGATTCTTAATGAAACACGTACACCATCAAATTCATTACCAATAACCCTGGAAGCACTGAAAGATCAGAAACTTTCCCAAACTTATTTGGCAATTCCCAAGCTTCCATGTTTTTCTTTTTTCATTCAGGGGGATGAGAGGTCCAAAACATCCTACCAAATAAATATATAGTTCCCTGGAGCATGCCCTCATTTCCTAATACTGAGCGGGTTATTTCTCCTCTATTTTTTCTCACAATATTTTTGGCATTTACTAACTCACAAAGTCCTCTAACCCAATTCTTCCACAGGCCCTCAGGTAAGAGTTAACTTAAACTTACAACCTGAAATCAGAGGAATTCACAAACCTGTCAGAATTTCCCTTGGATGTTTGCGTTGCTTATGAACACACCTACTCAACCAGATGTTTTCTTAGCCTTCATCTGTAGTTCCCTGGCTACTCCAGGTGGCCTTTTTAATGATCCCTCTTCCCAGATACCCCCCTGGCTGCTACTTCACACTCTCCCAGCTGCTCCTGCTTCTAGCTCTTCCACTGTTCTTTGATATTGGTGCGTCTCCCTCAGCTGCTCTCACACGTAGTCTCACCTGTTGGCTTAATTGGCCCTGTCTGATAATAATAGCAGCCTGTGGGCTGCACTCCCAAGCTCCCATGTTGCTTTCTCACACTCAACACCTCTGGCCACTCCAGCTAAATGCTCTCTGTTCCTGTTTTTCACTGACCTCTGTTTTTCTCTGGGGTCTTTTCTCCTAAACCCTTCTCCCCATGGCTTATGTTTATTCAAACATGAAGTGCGCAGTATTTACATAGCCAAGCTTTACTACTTCCTCCACATTTAAATCATTAACCTGTTGTTATTGATTTTACATAGTCAACAGGAAAACAGCTTCCTGTTAAAGTGAGAGCAAAATCCAAAAAAACAGAGTTGCCATACAGTATATTACTGTGGCTAGACAGTACTCACCATAGCAGCTCGGCTTTACCACAAGCCTTTTTATCAAAAGAAAATTTGTAGCCAGAAGAATTAAGCATACCTCTTTACAGAAATGTATATCATTAAAACTATGTCATCTCAACTGATGTAATAGAACCACATGTGATACTAAAGAAAACCAGGAGAAAGGGTGGGCGGGAAGTAAATGGGAAATAAAAACAGGGAAAAGAAGGAAGATGATAATGTCAGACACAGTTGCCATGGAAATATAAGAGAAGATGTACATCTACCCTTTCTTTTCCATTTTCTTTTAAAAGATCCGTCCAATTTTATGATTAAGATTCAGAGTTTCTGACCCACACTGGTTAGGAAGGTTCATGAATGAGCAATGTTTAATATGTATACACTGAATAAACATAGCAAAATTAAAAATATTAATACAGTGTTGAGAAATTGAGTATTCAAAGACCAGAAATGTAGCTTTACAGTTGCCATTGGAATATCCTCATAGTAAAAGCATAAAAAGTTTTTCTACATCCAATAAAATAAATATAATGCAGGTACATATCAAGAAGGAGAAAAGAATGAGTTTCTGGACACTAAGTTTCTCTTATATAACTACTCCATTGAAAATACATTTTTGTTTAGTTGATTACTTGCTGAATTTGAACTGGTTAAAGTGTAAGAAACCCTTGCAATCATTTACCAAAAGGCTTCGTACCTAGCGCAAGTAAGATTTTCCTGTTTTCCACATGTTCACTGCATGTTGGGGATGTTTCTATCATTTGCATCATAATGGAATATTTATTCGATCTCATTTCAAGAGTGCTAAATCAAACCAAATGTATGTGGTAACAAGAAATATCCTGTTATAAATCTGAATTTACAATCTAGGGAATACTGAATTCAGGTTTTGTGGAATTTAACATGGATTTGCAGTCATTGTTTATAGGCATTTAGTGCCATGCAAAAAAAAGAAACCTTAGCAAGACTGAGGCATTTGAGTAAACATGTTAGAGATATATGCATGCTGTGGTGTTCTCTCAGAATTTCAAGTCTTGTTATAATGTGTGATCATCTAAAGTGCAGGATCTCTTCAGACTGATTGAAATTACAATACTGGGCTTACCTCTGAGCCCGGCCAAATTTGAGGCACAGTAGGTGACAAATGTTCAAAATATAAATAATGTATGTATTCAGAAAACTTTAAAAACTGTGTGATACATTCCTTTTATTAACTTATACTTCCTATATGCTGATTATTTTATTTAAATATTTTTTTAAATCAAGTGACGGTGGCAACACACTAATATGTAGCTAATAGGAAATGAAGTTACACCCTGGAGTTAACATGAGAGATTTGAATGAAATTAAGAATTCAGGGTATACCTTTCAAAGCCTACAAAACAGATTAGACCTTCAGACTGGATTTGTGCACTAGCCTTGGACAATTCATGAGGAGAGTTTAGAGTATTTCTTTATCAGTGGGCCATTTATGTGGACTTCAGTCTGCATTGTGATCATTGGGTTCTGTATACCATGTGGGATGTACTTTCTAGATGTGTGTTCACAGAATGTGAAGTGCAAAAATACTTTTCTTACTGGAAGTTTGAATAAATATGTTAAAAGACTTGATTTCATAAGACTGTTCCTAGGTATCATTTCTGGATGTTAGATATTTTTGCCAAATTATAAAAGTTCATATATTTACACTTCTAGCCAACTCAAGACAACCAGATAAAGTTTCTTAAAGAATTACCACAAAAACAAAAACCAAACAACTCTGCTCTATTATGGACAATATGTCATTCAGTTTTTAGACTAAAGTGAGGTTCCTTCCTGAAGCTATGGGCCATTTAGAATATGGCTCAAAATGAGATTCTTGCCACCTTAACTATGAGTTGCCACAGGTGATTCTATAATCCATTTTTGTACTTTATATACATTGCATTTTATGAGCGGTCAGAGTGGAGAAAATAACCAGTTGACGGTGTTTGCCAGGGCAGATATACAAACCACTAGCCACTTTATTGTCTTCAAAAGAAAGAACAAAAGGATGTCTATTTTTGGCTGTATTATAAAAAAAATGCATGTGTCATTGACATAAAAAATTGCCCTAAGTGTGGTGCCCTACTGATCAGACTACACCCAGTCACAGGCTGCATGCAAAGCCACCAAGTAAAGAAATAGCTACATCCTCAATATGTGTGTGTATGTGTGTGTGCGCATGCACACATTTTCACCCCTATGAATTTATATGCAACAGAAACTTACTTAGGATCTGTACACTGAAATTTGCTGAACTTTTATTATTATCAGAGTCTGTTAGGCTCTCACTTTCTGCATCCTACTGCCTTCATTAAGGCAGGAGGGAAGTCTTATGACTTAATTAAACAGGAATAGAAAAGAAAGCATGTTAAAAACATGGATGAAGATCCCTTGTTTGGAACTTCAGGGACTTGGTGAATGGTATTTTTGGTCTCTCATTTTTTTCTCTGTGTGGGTGTGGGAGTGGTCCGGGCCCGGGCCCTTTTTCGCGCCGCGCGGGCTGTGGCCAGCAGCTCGGGCACGCTGGGTCGGAGAGAACAGGCGACACGCTGGAATTAGGCACGGACGCGTAATGGTTGATTCAAGATTGTTTACTTACACCGAAGATGGTCGCGGTGTAGGCTGGACAGTTTCCCAGGCACAGCTCTGCTTAAATCCTCATTTGAGGACTCAGACAACACTCGGATCACTCCCACGGAGTTGTCGAGGCTCCGTGGATCCTTTTGCGCGCAGGGAGAGGGATACGTCGAGGTTTGCGATCGGCGACGGGTAGAGGCTAGAGGCTGATCAGACCCCTGTTGCCTGCTTGAAATGCACTGGGTCCAATAGGCTCCGCAGCGCTTAGAGATCTTCACACAGTGTGAAGTCTCCTCCTCCTGGTGTTCGTGGAGTCCTCCAACTTGGGCGGAAACCACTCAAGCCTTTTATACGGCTAGCAAGCCAATTGCTAGCTGCCATGTGTGAATAATTTCACGCAAGCTAATAATGGGGCTCGAATTAGAATACGAATGGCGGGAACTCTTTGCAACGAGCATTTCTGTGCTGCAACAAAGAAATGCACCCTGCAAAGAAAGCTACAAATTGGCGGGAATTCTTTTGCACCGGGGTTCTCCTATGCAGCAGAAAACTCCACCGTGCAAAGAAGCTGCAATTTAGCAGGAACATAATTCAGTGGTGCCAAAGCACACACAAAACAAAAATCACACCTTTGGGTTGTGACAGTGGGTTGTGCAGCTGGGTTGTTGCCCCAGAATAGGCCAAGGGAGAGAGGTCTGTTTATTTGTGTCTAAGTTAGGGCCATGTGACTAAGTACTAATGTCAGACCTCATGCTGAGTAATTAATCACTGTCAGTTAGTGAGCAGGTAATGCTCAGCACTGAGACTTAATATATAAATCAGTTGCACAGTAAAATTCTTGACTAGAGAATGGGAAACTTTCAAAGGAAGTTTGAGGAGGAAGTTTGTTAGGTTCTCTTTCTGGATGCAATTCTATACTTCTTACAGTAATGACCTATAATGGAAGAATAGTAGTTGTGACCTGCAATGAATATGCAATGTTTTCTTTTCTGCTTTAAACCAGAATTAATTTTCTTTGTATGAAGTACAAGCTGGTGACTGCTGAAAGAAAAGCACATGTACAAATAATACAGAATCAGAAAGCATAATGGTTCTTAAACAACCATATTTAGAAAGCATAATCATTATGCCAGATTTAAGTAAGGTTGAAATTAGCCCCAAAGAAACCAGAAGAAGTGGAAACCAGAGGGAAGGCTTGGAAATTTGTAACCACTACAGACAAGAAGACTAAGCAGCTTTCCACATGGCGGGTGGCAGATGAGGCCGGGTAGACTGCGACCACCAGAGAGAATGCAAGTAGGAGGAAATCCATACAGCAAGAAATATTCAATTGTTATACCCTTAGTATGAAAACAGCAGGAAATACTTGTGAAGCCTGTTCTGAATGGAATAGAACACATCTGTGTACAGCTGCTCAGCTAAACCACAGTTGATTGCACCCACAAGCTATTGCCATCTAACCAAGGAAGGCAGACATTCCCTTATGTCAATTCTATATAGGAAGAATGGCAAGAATGTTCTGTAAGGGAAATGCAAGGAAGATAGTGTGCTATTTTCTTAGAATCAATATATGACATGTGGCTCTAAGATCAGCTAGGATTCCGAGGTCAGTCGGGAAGGGTGATGGCAAATATGGCAATATTTCATGGGATTTGATGACTTCTGTGAACTTTGAAAGGTGTTGAAAGAGAAGCATGTTCAAGTAATTGTCTCAGAGATCCTTTCTATCCCATGCATGAAGAAGACAGAAGGTAAACATTTCTGCAAGTGAACAACTGGCTAGGTAAGCAGTAGAGGAAGAAAGTTTTGTGGAAGACTGAGAGAAGGATCTTTATGATTTGGATGGCTTGAGTTTCAGCAGTAGGGAAACCAAATGTTTTAGAGAACAGGCTTGACAGGCAAGTCATAAGGGCTTTAATTAATAGCCAAAGGGGAGAATAAAGAAGTATGAAGGATCACACATTAAGACCTATACCATGAGACTTAGAACAAAATAATCAAAGCATCAAGGATGAGAAGAGAGGCAATTATTGAATAGCCTATAGTGTCATGCTAGGAGCCTAGATAATAAATAAGAGTGAGTGGAATTGCTTATTTATGAGTATAAATTCAAACTAGTTGGGATTACTGATAACTGCATGATTCAAATATTAACTACCACTTTTTATAACCTATTTAGTAGGATAAGGTGGGGTTTTTTCTGTCAAAAAAATGGAAGTGCCTATTTCTTGGTTACTGACGACATGGATACAAATCATCTTGACTGAGTATGGCTAGGGACAGACGTTCAAAAAGCCTGAGCCTAAATTGATTCAATCTTTGCAGGTTAGTCTCACCTGGCTAGGCTAAATCACTTTGTAACTGCTCAGACATCCCAGACATGCAGGCACATGCAGTGGCTCAGGCTAGAAGCTGGGGGGTGCTAGAGCAGGGTCCCTTCCCTTCCCTTGCACAGTCCTGAGCTGAGCAGGGTGTGGCTAGGCCCCCACAGAAAATTCTTATTAAGGAGGGCTGCCTGCACCATCCCAGACTTTTCCCTGCTCACTGCTCAAGGGGCGGGAGTGTTGCCAGACACCAGACCCCTGTTACCACTCTGAGGCAAGGTAGGGTGTGCAGCAGGAGGCTGATAACAGAGTGATTATCACCTCATCAGCAAAAAACAATAGCCTCTCTCCATTACTTCCAACTCTTCTTAAACAGTTTACCAGCTGACCTGTTGATTATGTCCAAATAGCCCTAAGCAGTCACTGTTCTGTCTGCCTATCTCAGTGAAATTGGAGAAACACACACATCTGCATTAGCTAGCATACCACATGCCTAGGGTCCATGGGTCTGGAGTCCCTGCTGTGGGAGGTGGAGGGAATTCCTGCTTGAGCAATGGGGGTGGGAGAGCCTAGGGCAGGGGGAAGCCAGACAGATGCTGCTGTGCCTGCAAGCCTTTGCCAGAGCTCCAATCAGGAAACAGAGGGGAGGGGCCAGCCCTGCTGTGGAGCAGAGAGCCCCATCCAGCCCACAAAGCATGACAGGATGCTGGGGGTGTCTGGTTTATCTTAAAACAGCAAGGGGTTTGGGATAGACATTGCATAAACTGGTTTGAGCCAAACCAGTTAAGTCTGATACTACATTCAAGCAGGTTTATCTCAAACCTGTTTCAGCCATTTTCAAACTTGTTTGTGTGCACTGAACATCTGTTCTGTTACAGGTTTAAACCAGTTTCTGATCACTTAAAGCAATGTCTGTCCTTAGCCCATGGGTTCATGTAACAACAGATAAAGAGAAAGATGCATTAGTGGCTAGTATCTTTTACAAAGCACCAAATCAAACTAGGCAGGATGACCTATTCCATACACATTTATCTAAAATGAATGGACTTGCATTATAAGGCACTTCGGTAACATATGTGGGAGAGCTCATGCTGACAGTACTAAAACGAACTTGGATGTTCTAAAAATTAGAGATTTTTTTAACTTTAACACTTTAACTCAAAGTGTCTTGCATTCAGATCACACTGAATTGATCACAGAAATAGAAGTTAGTGTAAGCGTATATGCTACACATGATTGTGACTTTATTGTATCATTTGTGTCAAACAGAATAAAGTTCTACAAATAATTATGTTTAGGACTATTTCATGAACAAAAATAATCCCAAAGGTAAACAAATGTCTTAAATAATTAAATAAGTGCTTAGTCAGATAAAAAAGAAAAGAAAAGAAAGATCTGAATCATAATTGGAAATTGGCTAGTATTTTTTTTATTAAATTATCCAAAATCTACAATCCTACACTGAAAAGAAAAGCTAAATTGCTTAACACCAACGTGGCTAAAAAGTGTACTGTACATATAGATAGATAGATACTCATATGTACATATGTATGCATAACAAATGGGAAAAGGCAGAGCTGATACCAATAATTCTAAAATGGAATGTAGGAAATTTATAGAAATTTAATAAGGGCAGTAAAATGGCACAAAGAGAAACCAAATGGTGAAGAGTTAAGGAAAATAAAGGTTTAGTTTTTTTTAAATGTATTAGGAATCCTAACAAAAGTATTGGCTCAGTACACTGTTGAAAAAAAATATATATATACACACACACACACACTAAATACTTCCATTTTCTGTTGTGGAGAAAATAGGGTAATTTATTCAGATCATTGGATAGTAAAACACTGTTCAGTCCCAACAGCAATTTGGGAACATATTAAACAGTAGTTACAAAAAGCTATGCATGTTTAAATCAATATGTCCAAATAACTTACATCCAAGAGTTTTCAGAGAGCTGGCCAAGGAGCTCTCTGGAACATTAATGTTGATTTTTGATCTCTTGCAATGCTGGGGAAGTTCCAGATTGGAACTGTTTGGAAATAAGCTAATATATAATTATTTATTGGACTGTCCACCTGACATTAATGCAAAGCAAAATTCAAGAAAACTGAAAAGATATCTGATTAATCAAGAAAAGTAGCATAATTAATACCAACCACCTACATTGGCCTGCAGAAAATAGAGCTTGTCAAACTAATTTGTTATATTTTTCTGACAAGATTACATGTGGGGTTAGATAAAGGTAAATGTATTAATGTACTAGTATACTTAATTTTATTTAAGACTTTGACTTGGTAAGAACCTACATTTGAATTAAGAAAATAAAACAACAAGATTCATCATGGATTAAAAACTGGTGAGTTATGAAAAATGACATTGGAAAGATGGAGTCATCATCAAACTCTTGATATTATCAAAGTCAATGACCTGGGAACAAAGAGAAGATATTATTACTGATGATTTTTGCAAGTGATACAAAGACTCAGGGAGTGATAATTAATGAGGGCAACAGATTACTGACACAGAGCAATTTGGATCATTGCGTAAACTGGGAATAAGGAAACAATATGCCTTTCTACGGCCCCTGTCACATGTCAAATATATTATGCAAATAATTAGTTAATCACTCGATGTGCAAAGTAATTATCACACTACAAAAATGTCCATCCAGCTATAAAAAACCAACCAGCTACAAAGTTAGTGCTTGAAAATGTGTAACAATTTTATAGTTGGTTTCTATCTGGTTTTAATTTCAATGTGTGAGGGGGCCCTAAATGGCCAAAGAATGACAAACACATGAGATGGGGAATTGTATCTTGGGAATCACTGACTCTGAAAGTGATTTGGGAATCATGGTATATAATAACCTGAAAATCAGTTCCCAGTCCAATCTTAGATATCTAAACAGGAAACTCCTGGCAGGAGAATCAGGAACTATATTACTCTTGTTTTTTGGTACTGATGGAGATTCTACTAGAAATCCATGTTCAGTTCTGGTGTCCACAATTCAAGAAAGATGTTGAAAAGTTGGAAGGAGTTTCAAATAAAAATACAGGAATGACTGGTTGATACTCCAGGAGATCCATCTATTAAGCTTAACAAATTGAAAACTAACAGGTGACTTGATCACAGTCACAATGACATAGATGGTAAACTGTGATAAAAGAGGACTCCTTAGTCTAATACAAAATGATATAACAAGATCCAATGACTGGAAGATAAAACTGACAAATTCTGACTCAATCATTTAACAGTGAATGTGGGAACCATTGGAAAAATGACTAAGAGTTGTAATGGATTCTTCGTCATTTGAAATTTTTTAATCAAGACTAGATATTTTCTTCTATATTCAAGTCAACACAGTGAACATCCTATAACCATGTTATGCAGAAAGTCTGATCAGATGATCACATATATGATCATGTGGAATAAGCCCTCCAAATCAATTTCCATGAATCAGTGCTTTTCAGTCAGGAAGTGTAGTGAATAGATATTGTTTTGGTGTTGTAAGCACCAGGCAAACATGCTTGGTACTTTCTCTTTGAATATTGCATTTCCTTCTACTCATCTGCCATAAAAGTTACTAAAAGTTTCATAGTTATTAGGGTCAGAAGGGACCTCAATAGATCATGTAGTCGGACCCCCTGCCCTGGGCAGGAAA
>NW_005842054.1:1904999-1925198 GCF_000455745.1 Alligator sinensis
GGTGGGGTCATATAACCCCAGCCAGGTGCTTGTCCAGTCTCCTCTTAAAGACCCCCAAGGTAGGGGAGAGCACCACCTCGTTTGGAAGCCCATTCCAGATTCTGTCAACCCTTACTGTAAAAAAGTTCTTCCTGATGTCCAACCTAAATCTGCTCTCTGTCAGTTTGTGGCCGTTATTCCTGGTTATTCCAAGGAGTGCTCTGGTAAACAGAGCATCTCCTATTTATTTATGCCCCTTTCCCCAATGAATTTGTAAATGGCCGCAAGATCCCCTCTCAGCCTTCTCTGGTGGAGGCTGAAGAGATCCAGGTCCCTCGGTCTCTCCTCATAGGGCCTTACCTGCAGGCCCCTAACAATATGAGTGGCCCTCCTCTGGACACTGTCAAGGTAATCTACATCCCTCTTCAAGTGCTGTGCCCAAAACTGGATGCAGCACTCCAACTGCAGCCTGACCAATGCTGCATAGAGGGGAAAGTATCACCTCCCTGGACCTGTTCGTGATGCACCTGCTAATCTCTAATGCATGATAGAGTGCAGTTAGCTTTACTGATTACTTCATCACATTGATGGCTCATATTCATCTTGGAGTCAACTATGACTCTGAGATCCCTTTTTGCCACTGTGCTGCTGAGAAGGTCATCCCCTGGCCTATAGGTGTGTCAGCGATTCCTTCTTCCTAGATGCAGCACTTTGCACTTGTCTTTGTTGAACTGCATACTATTACTATTCTTTTCTGCCCACTTTTCCAACCTGTCCAGGTCCACCTGGATTCAATCGCTTCCCACTAATGTGCTTACTGTACCCCATAATTTCATGTCATCCATGAATTTAGACACAGTGCTCTCCATGCCCTCGTCCAAGACGCTGATGAAGACATTGAATAGCACAGGTCCAAGGACCGAGCCTTGGGGGACCCCACTGCCCACATCTTTCCAGGATGATACCGACCTGTCCACCACCAATCTCTGGGTGCAACCCTTAAGCCAATTTGCCACCCACCTCACCGTGTTATCATCTATGTGACAGCCACTCAGTTTGTTTATGAGACTAGGATGAGATATTGTATTGAAGGCCTTCTTAAAATCCAAGTCGGTGACTGTAAGAGGGGAGGAAAAAGCCCCTCCAACTCCCTCCAGACCCCCTCCCGATGTACCTTGATAATTACCACAGGGATGGCAAAAAGTGGCAGCTGGGCAGCTGCCCTCCCAAGGGCTGGATAACGTCCCTTGGCAGCAGCCCTCCCAAGAGCACACTGCTGCAGTGTCTCTCTAAACCAGTGGCAAGTGTGCATTCACCTGGCAGGAGAATTCATGCTCTGGGACAGGGAGAACAGTTCCAGAGCTGCCTGAGCCTGCAAATCAGTGGGCACAAGGGGCGTGGCCTCAGAGAAGTGCAGGCTGCTGAAGGACTCAGCTGAAGGCTTGCGGGGAAACACTGTCTGAAGACCCGGAGAGTACAAGCCCCGAGGACTTTATACCCGATTTCAAGGTAATTTATACCTGATTTCACTTAGTGCTCAGCAAGTTTCATTAGAATGCTCTCAGTCTCCATCTTGGGTCATTAAAAACAACTGTGGTCATCATCTTGGCTCATCAAATACTTTCAGTTTTACTTAACGCTCATTTCACTTAATGCTTAGTTTTTCAGGAACCAATTAAGAGCGCTAAGCAGGGGTTGCCTGTATACCTGAAGAAGGACTTTTTCTTGTCTTTAATTGTTGTCACCAGCATGAGTTCCATTGCTGCTTTGGCCTTTCTAACTGACTCCCTGCAAGTGCGAGCCAAGGAAGTATACTCCTCCTTGGTAGCTACCCCCTGCTTCCATAGCCTGTATGCCTCTTTCTTTGCCCCAGGCTTTCTTTGATTTCCTTGTTCAGCCAAGAGGTCCCCTTTGCCCCCTTTTGTGTGCAATGGGATTGTCTCCTTCTGCCCCCAAAAGGAGTGCTCTCTTGAGGAATGACTACTCTTCCTGGACTCCCATTTCACCAATGCTCTTGATCTTCAATGCCTTATTAACTAATCTCCTCAGCACATTGAAGTTAGCCTTTCTGAAGTCTAGCACTTCTGCCCTGCTGATTACTTTTCGCACCCTACGCTGGATAGTGAATTCAATCAATTTATGGTCACTATCCCCTAGGTTACCTTGTACCTGCAGATCCCCCACCAGGTCATCCCCTATAGCTAGCACCAAGTCCAGCAAGGCATTTTCCCTAGTGGGACTGTATACCTCCTGCATTAGGTGAAGGTCCTGTATGCAGGTTAAGAACCTACGTGAGCAGTTAGATCTGTCTGACTGCTCCTCCCAGCAGATGTCAGGGTAGTTTAGGTCACCCATGACAACCATGTCTCTTGACTGTATAGCCTCTGAGAGCTGCCTTGAGAATTCCAGGTCTAGCTCATCCTCCTGGTGTGGCAGTCTGTAGTAAACCCCCACTACCAAGTCCCTTTCCCCCTGACCCCTTTGTATTCTAACCCACAGTACCTCATTTTGCCTCTGTGCTGTGGGATCTGGGAGATAGATGGGTCCTTCCATTCCTGTCAGGAAGGAGTTGCCCACCATGATGACTCTGCATCTCTTCCTTCAGCTGCCCGGTTGTCCCTCAGCCTGCATGGTGTTGACTGTGGATGCATCTTCCTCTATTGCATTCTCCTCCAATGTTGCCAGGGCCTCATATCTATTCCCCAGTTGCTCTGGGGAAGTCATCTCAGCAGTATGATGACTGGCCTTGGAGGTGACCCTCTTCCATTCAGCTGCATCAGGTCCCTCCCATGTTGTCTCTGCACTAGGTGTCTGATCCTGCAGAGAATGAAGGTACCCATCAATCTCATCCTCTGCAGCCCTGATCCACCACAGCCTGATAACCTCTGCCTGGAGTTCCCTTACTTCCCCCTCCAGAGCCTCAAACTGGGCACACGTGGGACAGGTGAGGGGACTGCTGCTTCTCCCGCCTTCCCCAGGCCTCAGGGGCCCCACCAGGCAACCCCTGCAGACAGGGAGCCAAGGTACCACAAACCCTCCTGAGGGCTTTGTCTGAGTGGAGGCCTCAAAGGAGCCCTGGGAGGGAGGCATCACCAGAGCAGGGTCCCTGGCTGCCTGTCATGACTTAACCATGGTTGAATATTGAAAGCTTCTCTTCTTACTCTCTGACTTACCTTTTGCACCAATCCTACCCATTAACTGCCCTGTGAACTGTCCCCCCTGTTGGCAGTCCCTATTTGCTGGCTCCCTGCTTGCCTGGGGAATCTTCATTTATACCCTTCTGGGCCTCAGCTGACTCAGGCCCAGGCAGCAATAACATAACAGTCAGCAATCCCACAACAATCAACAACAATCAACAATCAGCACTCAGCAGTCAGCAGTCACTCCAAGCTTCTCAGAGAGCACACCCTACCAAACACACAAACAGTCAGCTAAACCAAAGCTACAGGCAGCTGAATCTTACCTTTCCTGGGCAGGACCTGGTGCCTGACCTGGCTTCTCTCCTCCTTCTTCCTCCCTTCTCTTGCTTCCAGGAACTGCCTGCAAACTGCTTCCCCTGTTGGCAGTCCCTGTTCACTGGCTTCCTGGTCAGAGGTGAGTTATCATGTCAAAATCACAGTTATACTTATAATCTATAAATCTATGCAAAACAACACCTGGGAGAATTACGCAATTTGTTTTCATGTTAGCTGCATGTATTGTCATATTGAAATCCCCTTCCCATCTGAAAAGTTTTTGTCTCACTTTCTCCCACATTTCTATATTTATTCCAAACTAGGAGGGAGAAAAATAACAGCTCTGAAACAAATGGAGAAAAGGCTGCCACTTATATTCACTGACTGTTGCTTCCTTGTACAAGCCTGGCAGAATCTGTTACTAATGGCTTCTTAACTTTATTTTGTGCATATATCTGTCTCACTCATACCAGTATGTATCTATTGTTAGTGATGTGTGTCCTGCAGTATAAACAAACAGACAGTACTGCTTAGTCCATCTCAAGATTTTTTTCTTCCTTCCACAGAAGTGCTACCAAAACAAAATATACATACATGACTCATCCGTTTTATAGCAGGGATCAAAGACAAACCTCAAAGAGCTGATGCTTCACATGGAAAACTTTGAAAATTTCTGTTTAGAAGGCGATTGCGTCTCATTCATGTAATGTTTTCTGTATGTGTCTCAATCCAGTTTTTCAACCAATTGAGATTTGTATGAAGATGGGAAACCTATTCCTGGTTGTAGACCCCTCATAGCAAAAGCCTTAATCACCACTACCCAAAGGCCTTGTGCTTATATTAGACCAATTCCAGATATCCAGCCTCAGAAGCAACTCTGCAAAGAAAGATAGGACAAAATCCTGTCTTCTATCTGCAAGGAGCCATGTGATCAGGCTCTCCATGAAGACTACTTCATATCTTTGGCCAATTATCACACATCCTGTGACCCATCCCTGCCAAATCACCTATTCTTTACATGCTGCCACATCAGGAGCCCCCCATAGTGGTTGGTATCATGAACTTGCACACACCCCCAACTAACTTTTCACTCTTTCTGTTCAGTGGAATATCACTGGTTCAACTGTCAGTGAGAACCCTACACTTGTGGAGCTGGGGCTGGATTTGCCCCACATCAACTTTAATCTAATGACAACACAGTAGTTTATGAATCAAAATTCAACCAATGTTCCCCAAGCCCTTCTCAAATATATAACTAATATCCTTGTGAGATGGGATGAGACTACTGAGGCACAAAAAATGAAAGTCCATGTTCATCTAGTTAAGAAGCTGCAACACTCTGGATATAACCTAGGCCTCCTCAGTTATATCTAACCATTGAAAAATATTCTTTTCTGTTGTCATTATCATGTTCTGAAGTATGAAGCAGAAGGAATAAGTGCTGGTACATTTTGATCTGTGACACACTAGCTGTGTCTACATGAGATGCTTTTTGCACAGTACCTCATTACTACTGTGCAGCAGCGTTGCTGGGCACAAACCATGACATGGTGCTACTGTGCAGTAGTATTGAGCTACTGGGCAGTAGTAACACGCTGCTACACAGTACGCATCACCAGGCAACCATGTGATGGTTACCTGGTGACACAGTTACCATGCAGTCATTTAGTACTTGGTTATGCACATCTACATGAGACGCCCATCGTCTAGTTGTTACTGAGCAGTCATTTACTGCTTCATCTTAAGTGCTCGTGTAGATGCACCCAGTAGGTACCTATTATATACCCAGTGGGCCTATACTGAAATTTATAGAGAGCTTTATGAGTATACCATCCCGTTTTGGAACTTATCTGGTAAAAGCAAAGAAGCATCATGTCATCTAGGCCTCCTATCATAAGACATTGATCAACGGATCATTAGTATTTATTATCTACATTAGAAACTCCCCAAACAAGCTTGATTATGCTTGGTGCTGTACAAAAAAGGATGACCAAAATAGCTTGCAGTCTAACTGTACAAGGTAGACAAAATCTGGAAGAAAATAGGTACAGTTATATCCATAGAAATGAAACACCAAGTTCCCTGGTTCAGTATCTAAAAACAAGATGACAATTTCTCTCTCACTGCAGTTTCATTTTCTAGAATTGTCAGGATTAATTTACTGAGATCCTTCTTCCTACTGAAAATGTGTTCTAAATGTCAGATTTCTTGCTCTCCATCCAAATCTACTGACCAATAACAATATTGCCTAGAAAATAGAATGTATTCCCTCAAAAATATTTTAACCATGTGCCATAACAATGTGCAGTAGGTGAATTAACTGTATTTTTACTGTGTGTTGTGTATTTCTTTATTATTTTAATCATTTTGCAATTAATTGCAGAACATAATTTACAGCATGATTTTATTAAAAAGGCAAATTTGTCTATCAAAAAAACCCTAATGTTTTTTGGTAGTGCTATATAAAACTAGCCCAAATAAGAGATGCCCCCAGAACACTGATTTTACATTTGCCACTAAAAATATCATTAATTGGTCACTTGGGAAAATGATTTGCTTTACACAGAAAGTTTCATGATGGAGGAGAAAATGAGAGAGCCCCACAGCTTTTATCAAATGATCCAGCACTCCCTGTACATAATAGATAATGGAGCAAAAAGAAAAAAAATGCCTTAGTCAAGAAATATATAAATACAGAGCTCCTAAAATACTGACAAAACTAGTCAGGGTAATGTAATTCAAGTTTGTGCAGTACAGACAGCACTGGGCAAAGTGGTAAAATATTAACCAATCAGGCCTAAAAACACAAAGGGTGATTCAACAGGAAAATAAACACTTAGCATCATAGCTGTGTGTATAGACTGCTGATTTTGTTATGTTGTTGGATATATGGTGACTTTTGATAAAGAAATTACTTTAATATGTTATGAAAGCAAGCCACTGGGCATGCCTACACAAGACACTATAGCTCAGTAGCAACAAGCACTGTGTTGCTGGACACTAACCGTGCAGTGACTGTACTGCATAGTAGCAACAAGCTACTGCACAGAAGTTTCAGGCAAAAACTGTGCGGCAGTGGTATTGCACAGTAGCACCAGTTACGGCAGTCATTCAGTAAACAAGTACTAAGCAAGTAGTACTGCACAGTAACAACTGCATAGTCTGCCGCACATGGTGACGTGGCCATGGTGTGTTAATACCTAGGGTTTTTTGTCTGACGATACTTTTCTGTTTCTTTTCTGCTGCATTTCTTTAATGGGTAGTTCTGAAATTTATTTTTTTTATTTTTTGGCCTTGGTCACTATCACAACAATATTCCACAAAACCTTTCCATAGCTGTAAATGTACATTTATAATCTTACTGACCTCATCCCTTTAATCACAGTAATTGCTGCATAAAACAGTGCTTTGCTTTAGGCAAAGTAAAGATAAAGAAAAAAAAGATGAAGGAGTTCCAGACAGAGATGGAACCATATTTAATACAAATTTGGACCTCTTAGGTCCAGGCCTTAAACAAGACTCCAATTTTGAATCCTCTGAAGTATTCAAAATCCATATCCAAATCAGGGTTGGTTGGTTGTATGTGCTGCAGTACAAAAGAAAATTCCCACAACTCACACGCCATTAGTTACGGCATGTGCAACGGCCAGAACCAGAGGGATTAATAAGCAATAAATATGTGCTTCTTGGAGGCATTTGGTATTTTGTCTAACAGGTAATATTAGCTAATATAAAACTTGTAAGTTCATAACCCGCAAATGTAACTTGTCTGTCATAAGTTAACCAAAATGATAAAACTAACTGGTCGGATTAATCGTGGAACTGACTGGGCCCCAAAGGCAAAGCTGTAGCTGCAAGATTAGCTGACCTAACAGTTTTTGCCAGGGTTCAGCCTTGACAATAAAAACTGGATCCAACCGCCTGGCACACCCAACACATTCCAGGAAAGCACGTCCCAAGAAAGCATATTCAGAGAAACCTAAAAGGGTTGAACTTAGGCAGAGTAATGTCAATTTCAAACCTAAAGGTGCTGCATTGTAATTTGTTTATTGGATAAACCCAAGTCTAAGTAGTAACCTTTTATGATAATTTTTAACACCTTTCAATCCCATAGGGTAACAGCTATAGGGCAAGATTGTGAGTGGCTCTAAAGCCAACAGATTAGCATAAGACTAGGTATAAAAAAGCATGCGCGTCAGGTGACCAGCAGGAAGGAGGGAACAGAATGGTTATTGCTGTTCCAAGCCTGGACTCTGGACTCCCGGTGTGAGTGAGGATCAGATCCTGATCAATGGATCTTCCCCGGTAATCCCTCCGACAGCATCGATCGGGGATGCCTGACTTTGCTGGAATCACTTGGTGCGCACCTGGCATCGAGGGACTATTAATAAGTTGCCAACCCATGTTTGTCTATCTGTTGTTTTGAACAAGCCAGTGGCTGATACCCTCACAGTGCCCAGTTGGCCTGCGACAGAATTGATCCATCTATCTGTTGTTATCTTTTGTAATTATTTACTATTAGCTCTTTAATACTGCATTGTCTGCTTATTGCATTTATCTTTCTGTTAACTGTTGTGTGTGTAAGCTATAAGTTTGCCTTTGCTTCACTCCCAACTTTGCCTCCTCGATCCAAAACTGAACCGAACAGCCCAGTGGCTGATACCCTCATAGCTCCCAGTTGGCCTGCAATAGAATTGATACATTCACAGTGCTCAGCTGGCCTGTGACAGGCATACCATCTTTCCCTGGAACCTATACAGAAAATCAATTACAACGCATACTAGAAGAAGACCAAATACTTAAAGAGATCTTTCCAGAACCACCCATCCTAGCCTTTAAACAAGCATGGAACTTTGCCAACCTCATCGCCAGAAGCAAACTTCCTATGGCTCAAAGCACACCGAATGGATTCAGACCATGCCAGGACAAAAAATGTAAAATTTGCCAACACATCTTCACCACTCCCATAATAACTACACCCCACAACAGAACCATCACCACTCCTGGAACTTACAGCTGCACATCCAGAAACATTATATATCTCATGCAGTGCACTAAATGCCCTAATGGAAAATATGTAGGAGAAACCAAAGAGCAACTGCATACCAGAATGAATGCACACTGAAAATCTATCCAAGACAAACATACCCAATTACCTGTGGGTGCACACTTCTCACAAGACAACCACTCTCTCTCCAATCGCTCCATTCTATTCCTCAAAGGGAATTAACCAAATACTTTTTGTAGACAAGCCTATGAGCTTCACTTCATAAATCTACTGGATACAAAAAATCATGGACTAAATATAGACATTGGATTTATTGCACATTATAACCTGCCTGCCAACCAATAACCCCAGGCAACCTGTCTGCATTTTAGCAGCTATATTCTATTACCAGGTCAACATTCATCCTTTATCACCCCCTCAATGCCACAACGTACTTGTTTCATATCATTTGATCCCATTCCCTCTGATGCTCACTGCCATGCATTTGCAGTTTCATGGACCTGCATTTTGCATTTTAGCTTCTGTTCTACCCAGGAGAGTACACAAAGTACCAACAGACTCTCCCCATGCCTGCAGAGGGGTGTTTGTGCCTGAAAGTTTGCAAAGAACTATTTTTCAACTATTTAGCTTGTCTAATAATAGATATCACATCTACCCAAAGAACATTGTCTGCCTATATCCAGATCTGAGCTTTCCAGGTTCGTTTGACCTTTATTCTCTAGCAAAGTATAGACATAGTCATGAAGATGCACTATTTTGCAGGTGCATATGAAAAGGATTAGCAAAACCCTGCACCACAGTTCACAAAATCAGATGGAAATCTGATATAAATAAACTTCAGTGGGGTGTTGCTCACTTAAATCAACTGTGGGGAGAGGAAAAATTGATTTATGGAATATTATTTATACCACCAGCCATGGAGGGAAGTCTGATTTAGCTTCTTCGTTAAAGTGTTGCCAGCCCGTCAGCCATTTATAAAGCTGTCGGCAGCCATGCACTTGTGTTTGGTCAAGGCTATAAACATCTATCTGTGCCCAGATTGGCCA
Organism: Alligator sinensis; assembly: GCF_000455745.1. Lineage (NCBI taxonomy): Eukaryota > Metazoa > Chordata > Crocodylia > Alligatoridae > Alligator > Alligator sinensis. The sequence goes on from NW_005842054.1 coordinate 1,914,488, forward strand.
AAAATTGTCACTTCTGTCAACACCCTTTAGGATCATAATGATTCCTCCTGGCCTTAAGGTTTATGAATTCTTGAGTGTGGGATGAGAAATGATCCATTCTGTTCTCCAAAAAATGATTTTAAAATATTTGTTTCTAAATTTCTAATTGGACTAGCTCTTTATAGGTAGATAGGTGACTTTGAATAAATACCTTGGAACTCCTACGTTTAAGTACAAGGATTTCAAGTCCAGTATTTGTTCTTTCAAAGAAGGTAAACTGAGCATTATAAAAGTTACGTTGTCACTGTCTGTTGCATAAGACCTTAAAAAATGGAAGTCCTGCCTTCAAGGTATGGAATTTAAAAAGCCAGTGGTACCTTACATATGGAATAGTAGGGATTTCTTTTGCTTATCAATTGGTGTTGACTAATACTGCCCTACAGTTAAAAGCTGTTGTACTTCAGTAATGCTGAGCATATAGAAATCATAATATGATGTGCTACTCTTGAAAATGAAGAATGCTTTCTAAATGTAATTTATTATTACAATGAAATATATTATTGCAATGAATTTATTGAAATTATTATTAGAGTGAATATATGTACATTCAATACCTTACACTAAAAAAGATAATGGGATTCCTTGCATAGCTTTCTGTCTTGTTCATGTGCCTTCATTTCTTTAAAAACACATCCGCTTCCTAGAAGAAGAGATAAAAGTACAAGCAGTCCCTTTAGATTTGAAAACAAGTTGTTACCATATATGGCTTTTCTCATGCTATAAATGAGGTTTAAAAATCTCTCTGCCACAGTCCTGTTAGCCTTATTATGGCTGTGCTAGGTATGTGTTACTCTTCCTCTGTATTTATATAAGAGTGATTTCTTCATTCATTGGGTTGGCTGCTTTGGAAAAAAAAGGAAAGAAAAAAGAAATCTAAAAACATTAACAATCTATTGCATACTTCTGCTGCCACAGCTTCATCCTGATACATCCATGTGTCATCTGCAATACTCTAAGAAAATAAAGGAACAACTAGTCAAAATATTTACATATTTCCCCATGAAATATTTCACACAAAGACTTAACAGGCATAAGTAAGCTATGATGAGTATGTTCACTTATTTTTTAGACAATTCTGTAGCATACAAAAGTAAGAAATCTAAGTGACATCTCTGTTTTGGGAATCCAGTGGTAAAACCAGCTTTCCATCCCTTTTTTCCCATTAAGACGAAGATCAATTTCATACAAAATGGGTGCGTTTGCATGTTCATTAATGTGTTATAGTTACTGTGCATTAAGGTTAGTACTAAGTTAACGAAGTACTAATTCAATGCACAGTAATTTGCGCTACTGCAAAGCAGCGTCAGTGCACAGATGCTTTTTAATACTTAGTGGGCGCTTCTACATGTTCACTTTTACTGCACAGTAACTGAAATTACTGCACAGCACTGGTGTGTCTCTACATGTGCACACCTGTACTGTGCAGTAAATATGGAGATTTATGCCAACTTGAGCGTAAATTTGATACCTGCGTTGTGCAGGTATCAAATTTATGCCTGCTAAATTACTGCACAGTAATGCATGCATAAACACCTTACTGCATAGTAACACTGTGTGTGGACTGACTTGACACTAACTTTAGTCCCAAGTCAGTCCACACATAGTGTTAATGTGCTTTAACACCTGCATGTGTAGACGCTGGCCTATTCCCACTTACTGCGAAGTAACTTACTGCACAGTAAATTTAAGTTGGAGTAAATGCACATGGAGAGATGCCCACTGTGCTGTAGCTTAATAATACTGTGTAGTAGCATGTTGGCACAGGTTTTGCCCAGCATGCTACTGCGCAGTGTCATTAGGCTACTGCGCAGTAAGCATCTCATGCAGATATGCTCAATGATGTGTAATTAAATCCAAATACAGGGACTGATTCTCAACTGCTAAATGAGAACATCTTATGAGGTCAATAAGATTTGTTTTTATTGACTAGGTTTTGAACTGATGGTAGTCCATGAATTAACATCACATGGCTCTGCTCCTTTTCACATAGGGTAGAATGAGAGTAAGACCAAGCTTATGGTGAGGTTTTTTTTTTTTTTTAATAAAAAAAAATACAGATGAGTTAATAGAATTGGTTGAAACCAGTGGCATAATAGAATGATGGATTCCTTGCCTCTATTTTCTTGATGAGCTAATCATCTAGACACTCATAAACACATTATGTAAAAGTTTTAATCCACACTATCCACATAAACACAGTACTAACTTTGTCACTTCTCTAATAGGGGTATGCAAAGCGGACCGTATTCGATTTGGATTCAGATTTGGATTTGGCCTGATTTGGGGGACAGTGATTCAATTCGTTGATTTGGATCACTGTCCCAATTCAATTCGGCTGAATCTGAAGATTCAATGCTGATTCAGAGAATCAGCAATTCAGCCATAGACACAGCTTTAAATGTTTTTCTACATACCTCAAGGTACCAGGCGTGGCTTGTGAACTCTGGGATGGTAAGGCGGGTCAGCGATCAGCCGTGGGGGACACTGGGTGCCCCCCCCAGACCCAGGAGGCACCAGTTGCCGATCCAGGGAATGGGGGGAGGGTCCCCTGCGTGCTCGTCAGCGGACCCGGAAGTGGACCGGAAGTGCTTCTGGTCCACTCCTGGGTCCACTGCCAAGTGCACTGGGGGCCCCCCATGCTCCCATGGGATGCTCCATCTGTCCCACCATATCAGCGTTCACGAGCCACCTGGTACCTTGAGGTATGTAGAAAAAACATTTAAAGCTATGTCTGTCTGAATCATTGAATATCTCTGAATTGATTCAGAGGGTTCCATTTCAATTTGGAGAGATTAAAGGGTCTCCTGATTCGATGCAGATTTGGAGGTTCGGCCACTGAATCAAGCCAGATGTCCACAGAATTGAATCAGCAAGTTTGGCACAGCCCTATTCTCTAAATCTACTGAAGGTGCATTAAGGCAAGGAATGAATCAAGATGAAGACATAAGCTTTTAGTTAAAAATAAACTTGGTTAAAATGCTTGTATCAAATTTGACCAAGTGGATAACTGTCACTAGGAATATCTGTTTCCTCAAGGCCCTATCCTGCAAAGTACTCAGCATTTTAAACTTTCATTCAAGCCAGTGAGAACATTCAGACAGCTTTCAGGATATGGTCCTGTCACAGTGTATTGGGATCATTTACTGCTGTGAATGTGGGGCATAAAGCAAAATAATAAATTCATACACCATCAAAGCTGATGTACAAAGGTTAAAGAAAATTGATTACAAACAAATGACAGAGGCCAAGAAAATTAATCAGCATATAAATTAATCTCGTTTCTAAAGAAAAAGCAGAACAGGAAGTACTGTCATCAATACACTGGGATTCTAAAACACTCTGTTGAAAGACTATTAAGAAGGTATAATAAAATATATGAACTTTAGGGTCAGACCAAGAAATAGTTAAAAGAAGACACTTCAAAACCATTTTTAATTCCTTGAAACCTTTTAAAAACTGTTAGCATTTTGTAAGCACATGTTATACTTAAAGTGAGGGGAGGAAGAAAAAGGAAACCACTTTATGTTACATAGTGCTAAGAAACATGCCTCATGTCCAGTGTTCACATATAGATGCACATTTTTGGCCTATTGGTATAAATTAGCAGCAGCCTAGTGAAGTCAATAGAGTTAAATCAGTTTACATCAGGTAAATTTCTGGCCACTTCAGTCTCCCAAAGTTCTATTGTATATTCCTGTAGTTCTTAGTCTACTCCAGAAATAGTAATAACTGGATCTGAAACCTGAATGACTATCCTGCCAATTATCTAAACTCAGAGTACTAAGACTTAAGATTGAATTTTAAAAGTATGTATTTTACTGATCCTGCATCAGATAGATTGTCCCCATAACACTGCAGAAAAATCTGAATTTGAGAACTAGGAATGCAAGAAAAGGATCTTCTGAATTCAGAATTAATATTACCCACACCTTAAACTTATTTACTCCTTCCTTGCTAAAAAGTCCCAGATCCTGTGACATATGTTTACAGACGTTATTTTAAATACTTGCTATTACAGTTAAATTATCTTTTTCACTAGAAGCTTAGAAATCACATCTTTGATCAACCTGTTTTCACAATCCTTTGGATGAATATGACTATATGTTTGTTTTTCAGTGATTAATATATAAACAAATATATAAACAAAAAATGTGAAGACTATGTGATACGACTTTTCTCCTGAGTACTCAGTCAGGAAGAAGTAAATTTTGTGGTACAGAAAAGGTATGATTTATTGATATACTATATATAATAAACCTAAGAGATAAGCAGAACTTTCTGCTCTGCCAAAGACAAGCCATTTAGTTTTTCTGTGCCTCAGTACCCCATCTATGAAGTGTGGATAAATGTATTTTTATACTTCAAAGTGAGCTTATTTGAACTCTTGCCTCACAGGAATATCACTTAGGCTCCAGGATTTCCCTTGGCTCGTAGTAGAAACAGACCCATTAACCTCTTTTGTGGATCAGCTCCTAGGCGAAGAACTACACACTGGGTGTGTCTACATGTGCGACAGACTGCGCAGATATTATTGAGCAGTCATTTAGTACTTGCTTATGCAAGTAGCGTCACCATCATGGTTCATGCTCATTGCTACAGCAACTTAGCAACTCATGTAGATGCACCGCCTTAGGACTAAAACATATTCACCTTTATACAATGAAGAGGCACTTCTGTAGCCATGCAATTGCAATTTTTGGCACCTTATACACAGCTTAGATTCGATTTCCACCTCTGGCAGAATAGGATTACCTGCATACATGCCAAGCCCTATTATTTAGCCTAATACCTACTGATTAGGGCCTTTACCCATGGAATAGAAGACCTAAGTTTTTGAGCTGCCTCAATGAGAGAAGATTTAAACATGTCATCTCTGCATTCCCAACCAAATGTTCTAACCACTAGGCCACAGGAAAGGCATTTGTTAGGGTACTCTCCAGATCTCCTCTTGATGCTGGCCCACTGGGCATCTGGGGAGGAAAAGTCATAGAATTAAAGGAAATTAGGGTTGAAAGGAACCTCATGAGTTCATTTAGTCCAGCACCATGCTCAAAGCAGTCTCATCCCTAAGTCATCTGTCTCAGACGGCTGGAGCCGACGTGAGGTGATTTAGAAATTACTCGGTCGTTTGGCGGGCTGGTGAATGGAGAGGCAGACAAAGCGTATTGGTTGCAAAAAGCTTTACTTACGCCGCTAGTAGTCACGACGCAGGTGGTCGGGTTGCTTAAACAACTACATGAGTTGCTCCAGCTGGCAAGGCTCAGGCCAGTGAATCCGTACATGAGTCAGGCCGGCAGGGAAAAGGGTACGTCGAAGGATTGCGTTCGGCGACGGGGAGAAGAATCGATAGGTGATCAGGCTATCGATCAGCTCAGCCGCAAGTCAGGAATCTTCAATGGCACTCTGCAGCGTGCTCAAAGTTCTCCGACTTGGGCGGAAGTCACACAGAATTTTATACGGCTAACAAGCCAATCGCTAGCCGCTACGTAGGAATAATTTAGAACTGTCCAATAGTGGGACACAAATTTGCAAGCGAATGGCGGGAACTCTCTTGCACTGGGGTTTTCTGTTGCAGCAGAAAACTTTTGCTGTGCACAGACACTCTCATGTGGCGGGAAAATTCCATCGTGCCGAGGCACTAAAATCATTGGGTTGTGACATCATCCTAATCAAGTGTCTATCTAAAACCTTCTCTTAAAAATTTACAGGGATGAAGATTCTGCAGCTTATCCACTGTCTTTATAATTGCCCTTCAGGTACTTAAAAACTGGTATCAACCCCTTCTCCCCATCAATCTTCTCTTCTCCAGAGTCAATAACTCTAGATCTCTTAGCCTTTCCTCATAAGTCGTGCCACTAATCATTTTTGTCATGCTCTGTTGGACTCTTTCCAACCTGTCCACATCTTTTTTGAAGTGTGAGCCCCCACACTGGATGTAATATGTCAAGTAAGGCCTTAACAGTGCTGAATAGAGCAGAAGAATCACTTATCTTGATTTGCAAGACACACCCCTCTTCATGTGAGTAAGCTGTGGGGTATTTTTTTTTTGGAACAAGAGCACACTATTGGGTCATTCAGCTTATGTTCCACTTTAACCCCTAGGTTCTTCTCTGCAGTACTGTAGCCTAGCCATTCATTCCCCCGTCTATATTTGTGCAAGTCATTATTTCATTTCAAATTTAGAAATTTGCACTTGTCCTTGTTGCATTTTGGATTGTTTCTCAATTTTATCCAGTTCATTCTAAATCCTAGCCCTAATATCTAGAAATGATATGTAGTCTGCAATTCCTCTCAATTTGGTATCATCCACAATTTGCTAAACATGCACTCAATCCCATCATCCAAAATATTAATGAGAATGTTAAACAATACTGGATCCAGGACAGAACCCTGGGGAGCCCCATCAGCTAGACATTGAGTCATTGATGACTACTCATTGAGCACGGTGATCCAACTATACATCCACCAGATACATGAAGTCAAAGAAAAGATGAGCACGCCATAGAGAGGGGAAGTAGCTGGAGCTCTTGCCCCCAATGGAAGCAGAAGTTATACTACATCTGTTTATCCATTTTTTCTGATGAATATTAACTTTGGAAGGCAGAGAAGTATTAAGACAGACCAGAAGCCAGAGCTCTATCTGCCTTCCAGGGCAGCATCCATATCAATAAGTCACCCTGCCTTGCTTTGGTTCCTACCTCCTGGTCCCCACCATATCTTCTCCTTCTGCCTGCACAGTGGGCAACATCAGGAGGAAGGCTAGAAAGAGCGCATAGCAATATATGAGTGAAGGGCACTGGAACCTGGATCTCCTGCTCCCCGGGCATATGCCCTAACTTTTGGGATGAATTACTGGGTAGAAGGAGCCCCCTCCCACTCCCCCCCTTTTGGGGATGCTACTCCATCCCAAACCCCAAGCCACCAGAATTCATCTTCTGCATGTATTCAGAAAGGAAGTGCAGGAATGAGTATAGCTACACAGGTGCAAATACTATCCAAACTATGTGTAAATGCCAAAAATTAGAAGTTCTATGGCTACGTAAGTATCACCTACACATATAAAGGTGAAGTAGGGTCTATCCTATTGTATATAATATGGATTTCATGTGTTTAGCACCAACTTGTGCTATAAATCCCAAATAAATAGGATACTATGCCTTTATTGTATTATTTAAAATGTAATATTAAAAATTAACTTGTATAATGCCTTTCATTAGCACTTATGAATATTAAATCATTTCACAAGCTTGAAAAAATCCCCACTATACAAATGTGAAGTAAAATGCTACTATCTGTATTTCAGACAAAGAGAAAACTGTGGCATAAGAAGACATGCCTCAGGTTAGATAGGAAGTCATCTGTAGATTGTGATGAATCTCTATACCCTACCCCTTGGCTCACATATTTTGAACTACTGTAGGAATAACCATATGCCTTCAGTGTAGCCCCATTTAACCAGAGTACAATTGTCACAGAATTACCTATTGTTTCAATAAAGCATAGTTTATGATAAGCTATTGTTATATGACATTTAATATATACATTCTCAATTTTTATCTGGAAAGGGTAGTTAAAAGGCTTATGATTTCAAGCTTTTTATATCATTTTTCTCTTCTCTGAATTAATAGTTGGACATGCGGTTTTAAGAAGCTGAGAGAGAAGAAAACTAAGTTAGTTTTACTGTCAGAGAATCCTTTTAAAAGGACTTAGTATGTCATCCAGTAAGGTGCTGAGCAGGTGTTGGTCATAATAAGTCTTTTAAGCAGTAGCAGCTAAAAGTGAAGGCTGCCTAATTGTCCTTATGAAAGCATTCTGGAAACAGCTATTCTCACAGCACATTTCTGTCTCTTTTTTTGCTGCTCCTCAGTTAAATGTTTCCTCTACTTTATTCCTAAGTGAGGCCTACATAGTGCCCATTAACCTCTTTAGTCCATTTTAAATAATGCTAATTTTAAATGGCCACCTTTGTAATAACAGGTCCACAAAAGTGATTCCATTCAAGTTAATAAGCGCAATTATCACAGACAAATGTAACAGCTGTACTTAGAGCTGCAATTTTCTGCTATCTAATTCCTTGATAAAGCAACTTTATACTCAACCAGAAAATGAAAATATTTAATTTAAAACTGTTTTATGTAGGATAAAATATAAATAAATAAGGCATGCAGGCATTACCAAACCAATTACATTCTCCCTTTGAAGTTTTTATGGTCTCTCAAATTATACCGTGCCTTTAAGGTCTCTGTAGAAGCCAGCCTATTAAATGTTCTGAACGTGCCTAAAAACTCAATAGTTGTTCATGTACAAAGAAAAAGAAATCAATATTGTTTAAGCTGATATGTCTGACATAAAGTGATTTTACCAGGCAGAATAAAGACAGATGTAAATATATTAGGCTCAGTTCTATAAAAATACTATGGTTCTGTGTCCTTCTATTATGCTTTAGACTATTAACCAACATGATACATTTCTTTTTGTTTAAATAATGTGGAGCCTGTAAACCAGCTGTCTGCAAGATCAGAGACAAGCATTTGGCTGCTACACTTTGTGAGTTTTAAAGATAAAGGAATTACACAGAGGACATTAGTATCCCTGCTCACAGACAGTCTTTTGGGAATGCTGAGGAAGGAGGTCCCTACCGAGGATGCAACATAGTAACTCACTCCCATGCCTGCTTATATCTCTTGACTGACTTGAAAATGGGACAAGGCTTTCCCTATGACTCAACTTTTGGTCCACATCTGCCACACATAATTTGAGAAGCCTAGCCCAGTTACCAGTCCTAGTCTCATAAGATCCTGAACACCAGGGGCACATCCAGACGAATGTGCATGTGTGGTTTGCAGTGTTGCAGACCCACCTGCAGCACCGCAAACTGCACGCGCCACACGTGCAGGCTTTCACTGCACTGCTAATTTGCAGCACAGTAGGGGTTTTTTACACCAGGAGATCCTGGGGCTGGCCGCTGCTATTTGTCTGTGGGGAAACGTACATGCATGCTCATCTGGATGTGCCCCAGGAAAACTAAGAACAGAAAAATGCAAAAAAAAAAAAAAAAGGGAGGCAGGAGAAAAGGTGTCTCCTTATACCCTTGTCTGTTGTACAGTACTAGGCACAACTTAACTCAAAAGCTAAGAGTTTTCAAATGCTGCCAAAATAATTTTACTTGTCCAAAATAAGATTCAATATCTGATGTCCTAGATGGTTGTGAGGAATGATGATGACTGGGATGAGAACACCATTTTTGCACGCCCATTACTTTTCTACCCTGACTTAATTTCAGGGGCATAAGAACACTTCACAAGTCTATTAAGATTTACTAAGCTATTTACTCTTCCTTACCTATTAAAAGGCAAGCTCTCCCTTTAACCTGCCCTTCTATTTGCCTGACATTCTCTTCCAATAAAGCACCTCAGTTCTAGTCATGAACAAATGTCGATTTAACATTTTCTACTGGCAACCTTTATGACTTAACTATACAGGTTTGGCAGCATGTTACTTTAAACATTTTGTCTGAACACTCACTCTTTTCACTGTAACAGCATTGTGTTTAAGAGAAACAACTTTAAGGAACTGCTTTTTGCCTAAGTTCACAGCCTCTTCTTTTTTAAACACTGTTCTTATCAACAAAGCAATTTACTGGTCATGCTAGTATTCTGGGAATGAAATAAATATGATAAACTAAGACAAAACTAAGCCCATCACTGTACTAAACTGCTCAGCTAAACACCAGCTCTAGAAGGCTTACAATGAAAGAATTTACCAGGCCTTATCCTCCTTGTTCAGCCTGTTCCCTGTGGAGTAGGAAATCATTCTTTCAAAAATAAACAAGATAATAAGGTCACCATGGACCATGGCACAAATGAAGAAAAGGCTTTTTTTGAAGCCTTATCTTTTCACTTTGAAGTTTCATGCTGTGTAAAGTAGCAGTTAAAGAAACACAGATCTAAACTATGCTGCTTACAAAAAACCATGTAATGTAGATCAATTCCAACTCGGGCTTTTTGAATGTCTCGACCTAGCCAAAGATCATGTTGAAATTAGTCCTGAGATGTATGCCACTTTCGGTTTCATTTAATTATTGCTCAAATGTGTTCCTTGACTCCTCTTCCGTTCTAAGAGCCGACTTATTTTTGATTTGCAATACTGCCTAACTTCAGTTCTCAAACACATATTTAGAGAATAAATAATACTAGTATCATCTGAAACTCATTTCATGCTAATGAAACATGTTAAGTTGGTAGCACTACTAATATTCACTATTAAAAATATAACAACAACATTTTTGTATTATGAATTTGGTGTTGAAATAGACAGACCTGGATTCTGAAGCCTTCTGCTTATCCACAAAGAGACAAAACTGGCAATAGCAATGCAAGGCTCTTCTCACTGTCATAGCAATGTGAATGGACCCCACTTGAGAAAACAGCTTCTAATTCAGCATGTCCATTCATACTGGGGGTGGTCTCTCTGCTACTCTTGTCAACAAGGAAACCAGTTACTGTATATAGCATAGGCAGCAACTTTCTTTATACAAAGTTTTGCTCTCAGCAGTAAGAAGTGATGCTCAGAAGTTGACAGGGCACTTGAAACCAGCCAGAGCATTTTCATAGATTCATAGATGCTAGGGTCAGAAGGGACCTCAACAGATGATCGAGTCCAATCCCCTGCC
>NW_005842054.1:1925229-1931963 GCF_000455745.1 Alligator sinensis
AGAGGTCCGGGGGTCAGATGACCTCAGCCAGATGCTATTCAGCCTTCTCTTAAAGACCCCCAAGGTAGGGGAGAGCACCATCTCCCTTGGAAGCCCATCCCAAATTTTGGCCACCCTTACCGTGAAGGCGTTTTTCCTGATGTCTAGCCTAAATCTGCTCTCTGTCAGTTTGTGACCATTGTTCCTTGCTACCCCAAGAGGCACCCTGGTGAACAGACCATCTCCACTACCTTACTGCACCCCCCCACCCCTGCCCAATGAATTTGTAGGCAGCCACAAGATCACCTCTCAGCCTTCTCTTGCAGAAGCTGAAGAGGTCCAGGTCCTTTAGTCTCTTGTCATAGTGCTTGACCTGTAAACCCTTAACCATATGAGTGGCCCTCCTCTGGACTCTCTCAAGGCTGTGAACATCCTTCTTAAAGTATGGTACCCAAAACTGGACACAGTACTCCAACTGCAGTCTAACCAATGCTGCATAGAAGGGGAGTAGCACCTCCCTGGATCTATTTGTCATGCATCTACTGATGCATGATAAAGTGCAGTTAGCTTTGCTAATGATTTTGTCTCACTGACCACTCATGTTCATCTTGGAGTCCACTATGACTCCGAGATCCCTTTCCATTTCTATGCTGCTGAGAGGGTAATTTCCTAGCCAGTAGGTGTGCTGGATATTTTTATGCACTAGGTGCAGCACTCTAGATTTGTCCTTGTTGTATTGCATCCTATTGTGTTCTGCCCACTTTTCCAACCCGTCCAGGTTTGCCTGCAATCAGAGTGTTCACTTCACCCCACAATTTAGTATCATCCTCAAACTGGGACAGAGTACACTTCACACCCACATCCAAGTCACTGAAGAAGACATTGAAGAATACAGGTTCAAGGACCGAGCCCTGCTGGACCCCACTACCCACATCCCTCCAGGTCGATACCCTCCAAATAGAATTACAGACTCATAAAAAGTTAGAGTTGGAAGGGATCTCAGGATGTGATCTAGTCCAACCCCCTGCTCAAAGCAGGACCATCCTCAACTAGATCATCCCAGCCAAAGCTTTGTGTAGCTGGGTTTTGAAAAACCCCAGGGATGGAGCTTCCACAACCTCTCTGGGTAACCTCTTCCAGTGTTTTATTACTACCCCAGTAAGAAAATTCTTCCTAATATCTAGCCTAAATTTCCTTTGCTAAGACTTGATACCATTGCTCCTTATTCTGCCATCTGCTACCACTGTGACTAGCTTAGCTTCATCCTCTTTGAAACCCCTCTTCAGGTAGTTGAAGACTAATATTAAGTCTTCTCTCAGTCTCCTATTCTCTAGAGTAAATAAGCCCAATTTCCCCAGGCTTTCTGCATTAGTCATGTCCCCAGTTGCTTCACTATTTTAATTGCCCTCCACTAGACTCTCTCCAATTTGTCCACCTCCTTTTTTGTAGTGGGGTGCCCAAAACTGAACACAGTATTCCAAATATGGCCTCACCAGTGCTGAATAGAGGGGAATAATTACTTCCCTTGACCTACTGGCAACACACCTACCGATGCAGCCCAGGATGCCGTTAGCTTTCTTGGCAACAAGGGCACACTGCTGGCTCATGTTCAGCTTATTGTCCACTGCGACCCCCAGGTCCACTGTAACCCCCAGAAGATACATCCTTTACAGCCAGGATCCAAACAGTTGTTTTAGATAGTGGCTGCATCTACACAAGCGGTGGACTTCACAGTTGTTACTGCGCAGTCATGTAGTACTGGCTGCACAGTTATTTAGTACATTTCTGCACAGTACTATACATGTTTTTTTTCCCCAATGCTACTAAACATTAGCAATGAACTACTGTGCAGTAGCTTGTTACTACTGCACAGTATCATCAGTGCACAGTCAGTGCCCAGAATTGTATTTTGGGGGATAGAAACGAGCTCCTGTACCATAGCTCATTGCTACTGTGCCATAGCATCTCATGTATATGCACCCACAGATACTTTATTTTCCATTTCAAATGGCATCATCAAAGAATGAACATGTGGAGTAAACTTGCGTTACAAGGGTTAGAAGCCACCCACAAGGATTAAATGCAGCTCATCAATTCTACAGGCATAGAATAGAAAAAAAAAGGAATTTAAAAATAGCTTCATTTTTGTAAGCAATGTCAAAGATCCAATAGTAGCCTCAAACTACCCAAATTGGCTCAAGTTCTTTATACAATTAGAATTTATGGACCTCATATACATATAACATAAGATTATATAAGCCCTTTTAACTCAAGACCATATTGTGAACTTTTCATTAATTTTGTTAAATAGGTACTCATTCAAGTAGTACCAGAGAAATCAATAGAGTAAGTGCTCACCAGTGGGAGTAGCTGTTTGCAAGCTGGCCTAGTTCATAAATCACAAAGACCTTCTCAACATGTGGGCTTTGATCTAACCCATCTTCACACTTTCACTGCTCTTGTGCATTGTTTGCTTTTCTGACATTTTTTTTTTGTCATTTACATTTCATTCTTATGTTCCCCTAATTGCAACAGTACTTTATATAGTACTACACTACTTTCTTTATTTTCCATGACAAAGAACATGTCTTCATGAGATGCTTTACTGCACACTAGAGCAAATTACTTCATAGTAAGCATCTGCATCTACACGTGCAGACCCTTACTGTGCAATAATTTGCTCTACTCAGCAGTTAATTTGCTACCTGCATTTGCAAGTAGCAAATTAATTGCCAAGTAATTACTGCACAGTAAGGCATGTGGAGATGGCTGACCTGGAGCAAATTTGCTCCAGGTCAGGCAGGCAACAGGGAGTGGGAGATTGCCCCCTGCCCCCAGTAGCTGCCTGGTGCTAAGGCGGGCTTTGCCACCAGAGCCCAGGAGGGGACAATGTCCCCCTGTCCCAGCAGTGGAGAGCTCCCAGCCCCCACTCTGCAATCGTGAAGCTCCCTGCATGAGAAGAGTTCCCCACCCATCCTGGAGCTGGCTGGGACCGCTCCTGACTACGCCAGTTCCTGGCCAGCCCCAGGCTGCACAGGGAAGAATGTACATGAAGCCCAGGGCTGGCCAGGAACGGTCCTGGTCAGGGGCAGGTCCCAGCCCTACAGCTTTTCCCCAGCCTTGTGCCCTGATCAGGCAATCCCCGCCCAGCTTGGGACTCACTGCTAGCTGCCTCGCTGGAAGATTGGGGCAGGAGGCTGGGACCTGCCCCTCCCCTGCAGCTCTTTCCAAGCCCTCAGCCCCTGATCAGGGAGCTGGGGCTGTGAGGTCCCTGCTACCAGGACACGGGCAATTTTTCCTCACCTGGGCTCTGCTGCTGGAGCCTGTCCTGGCAGCATGCAGCTCCTAGGGAGAGGGAGTAATCTCTCAGCCCCTGCCAGGAGACAGCTGTCTCCTGGCTCTGTGCGCCTTGCCAGCCCCTGGGCTAGGACTCAGGGGGAGCCTACAGCTCCCCATGAAAGCTGTGGGGGCCTAGTGCAGGGTTAGAGGGGGTGGGAAAAGATTGCTCCCAGGAGCAGCAAATCTGCTCCCAAATGGGCACACATGTAGATGCCTGCCCAGGGTGAGTTTACTCCAGGGTAAATTACTCAGGAATAAACCCATCCAGCAGCATTTTCATCTGTAGACATGCCCATTGTATAGAAAAGTTAATGAAGATATAACTGGAAGAAATCTAATTCTATTTGGGTCCATAGGAAAGAACTGCAAGATGCTCACCTTAGATCTTGCATTAGTTATTATACTTATATTTGAGTACAGGTAATATTTATCTGGATTTGATGACTATGAATAGATGGCTTTCCAAGTGATATATGTCATTATGGTATGTTCATTCTTTTACAAGCTGGTAGTCACTATTTGTAGTTAGTGTCTTACTCCCCTGTTCATCACAAATGCTTTAAAAGGTACTTTTAGGAATGCTTCAGAGCATAATACTACTCTCTTAGAAGTTAACAAAACTCCTATTTAATGGTGCAGGATTAAGCCTATTACTGAAAGAATGAAAAAAGCAGTACATCTAAAAACAGGCTTCTCATTCTCTTTTAGTATTTTCTTTTTAATGTTTAAAGCTATCAGAAAATGAAAAGAAACTCCCTGCATCACTCTCAATGTGTATTTTCCCTATTACTGTCATATTCCTCCTCCACCGCCTATCTCTTCCATCGCTGGCACTTTGAAACAGCACTTTCATGCCACAGAACATTTTCAACATGTTCAGCTTAAACATCAATTTGCCTTTCATGTGTTATTTTTTTCCTTGTTTTGTCCTTACCAAAGCTATTTGGGATGGAAGCAAGGATTGCTTCCTGACAGCCCATCTTAAGATCAGTATTATGTCTCAAGTGTCGTCACTGTGTTCAGCAAACATAGAGGAGGAGGTAGCTCCTGCTCCAAGGAACTTACAATCTAAATTCAAGGCAGGCTCAAACACTAGTTAAGATACAAGATACATAGAACAAAAGTGCAATCTCAAGGCAGAGAATATTTTTAAACAACAGGTCCTTAATGGGCTAGGATGCACTATCACTCGGGGTCTGCAGGATGCCTAGATTTGGCTCTTTCTGGATGGCCCTCAACTGACTTCTTCTTTTTTCTAGGTAAACAGATAGGAAGACACAAAGCACACTGTGCATGGGCAGCTGAGCTCAATAACTTATTACACTGAGGTTTTGTGTGAGAAAGAAGCAAGAAGGCATGGCCTGGTTGGGGGAAAAAGATTAAGGAAGTAGAGAAAGCTGGTGTCCTGTTCCAGTTTCAAAGGTGAGATATTTTTATTTTAAAATTTTGCACTCCAGGAAAGGAAGATTTGTGTTGTAAAGCTCTATAAAGAAGGATGCATAGCAGTATTTTTGTATAACAATGGACATACATCAGGAGATCTGAGTTCAGTTTCTTGGAAAGACTTTCTAGTTAACTCTTGGCAAATCACTTATTCTCTTTATTTTAGTTCCTAGTTTGTCCTGGAATGGGAATTTCTATGTTGTACCCCTTTCTACCATTTGTGTTGCTTTTCTTACTGTTAGTGCTGTGCTGTCTATCACCATGGGGCTTCAGTGTTGATTTGGGCCTCCAGCTACTAATGTCATATTAATACCCAGCAAAAGGAAGGAATTACAGTTGTTTTTATTTTAGTTTACACTGGGTGCATCTGTAGAAAGGGAGAGCCTGCCTTTGACAGCTGGATTACCACTGAAACTCCCTATGAAAGTAATGTTCTTTCAAGATGGATTTAAAAAGAGAAAGAAAAGAAGGGCAGCACTGTGTGTGGGTGCATAGGAGTTAAGATGAAATCTACCCCATAACTCAGAACTCCGACACTATGCTGTTACGCAGCCACCCTGCTGCTGTATTAGCCCAGTCATAATTTCTTCCACAGCAAATAACTATTAGGAACAGAAAGAGCAAGCTACAAAGCTACGAAATAGGCACAGAGATGAGGGTACAATCATCTCCTAGCTGGACCTCCCAGAAAGTCACCATGCTGATTTTCCACTCCTCCTTCTTGTAATGGAAATATGAAAAATATAGGAGGAAGCTCTTATTAAAACAGAAACATATTCAGTATTAGTAAAGGGGACTGGAGAGGTGCCCAAATATACTACTTTTCCTAAGAATACTCTCACACTAATATTTGCTTAAAAGGGAAAATATGTCTATGAAGTTTTCTGCATCATCATGGACCTAAATTTAACCATGGTTCTGGTGGATGAAGGAGGGCCAAGAGTACAAAGTACCCATAGCCAACAGGATGGCAGTACCTCCTCCTATATAACTATGAGGTGGAACCAAGAATGTTGGTGCCTCTGCCAAGGTGGGTGGGGATAGGAGGCTTATCCAGACAAGCATCCGTGTGTGATATGTGGCACCACAGACCTGCCAGTGGCACCACACATCACATGCGCCACACATGCAGGCATTCCCCACACTACTAATTTGTATCAGGGGCTGTGGGGGGTTGACACCAGGAGATCCCAATATCAAAAAATCCCATGCCTAAAAGTGGGATGGCGTACATGGTGGCTGCCAGCCAGAATCCCTGCTGCAGAATCACTGCAGCTGCAGCCCCCGGAGGCCATCAAGACCTCAGGTAAAGCTGCTGGGGCCAGGCCAAGTGCTGGACCTAGCCTCCCCTACCTTACCTGAGGCAATGTGGTGCATGCCAGAGCATGCATGCATGGGGATTCCCCAGGGACAAGTAGCAGCAGCACACATTGTGCTGCTGCTCTGTCCCTGAGGAAATGCACATTCTACCTCATGGAGATGTGCCCATGCAATGCTAAGCACTTACCTCTTTGCACAGGGATCACTGCAGCTGAACAAATAGTACAAGCAGTCCAGCATCTTCTTTCCTTGTGTCCCTTCTCAGTTGGTACCTAGGGCTGGTGCCCCACTTACCCACCCTAGTTACGTAACTGGGCAGTGTAACCTGAGCAGTGGGTTGGCAGAGATGGGTTGACAACAGTGTCTGCAAAATGAAGAGGTACTATACAAATTAAACAAACTCCTTTCATTTACTAGGAGAATTATGGTGGCAATGTGTTTTGCCCTTGCTAATGCTTGTGCAAGGTAGGCTGTATTCAGTGCCAAGTCTTCATGCCATTTCTCTATACGCCCTTCTCTTTTTTTCCCTTTTACCCTCAGGCTGAATTTTGTGAATTTCTAAGTACATTACCAAACTAAGAGTCTTTACGTGTACTCCGAACTGCAAGGTAAATCCCCAGCATTGTGTACAGGAATTCAGGTATGAGCAGGAA
>NW_005842054.1:1931973-1939253 GCF_000455745.1 Alligator sinensis
TTTTCCATTTCCCATGGAAAAATGTGCATTTTCTCCTTTAAAGGAGAAAAACATGGGAAACTGTGGGTTTCCCTTGCAGGCTGGCAGCAGGGGGAGGGCAATTTGAGCAGGGGGTGCCTCATACATGTGTCCACTTTACTGCCAGGTGGGAACAGCCCCAGCAGCTGCTCTGTGGCGGGGGGGTTGGAGGTCCAGGGCTTGGGGACCATTCAAGAGGGTTGCTGTGGTGGGGGGGAGCATGTGTGTGTGTGTGTGTGTGGCAGGAGTGTGTGGAGGGGATGTGTGTGTGGAAGGGGTTGGGGGGTGCTGCCAATGCTGGGGGAAGGTGTCTGGGCACTGGGGCTGTGGTGGGGCAGGGGAGTCTGAGACAGCACTCAGTACCACAGCTGAGCCCAGTTCCATGCTGCTGCCAGTGGGGCCCACCCGGAGGTGCCTACAGCTCCAGTACAGTAAGGGGTAAAGGGGCCCTTCAGGGGCAGTGGGGACTGGTGGCTCTGTGGGCTAGTGCCTGTGCTCTTAGGGGCAGGGTTGGGGTGGCAAGAGATGCTTCCCAGGGTGAGGGGACCATGACCAGGCTGCCTGATACAGCATGGGAGCCCCAGCCAGGGGAGGGGGGCATGCCACAGGCATCCCCCCCCCTTCCTCCCACCCATGCCAGGACTGGACTCACTCCACCACTGCTTGCACAAGCCAGAGCAATTGCAGTCACAGCTGCAGCCACTATGCTCCAGCCTGGATGGGATAGAGACCACCTGGAGCCCCTCACCCTCTTCCTGCTGCCCATAGCATGGCTTAGGCCAAAGCCATGCTCCACTTCATGCTGCTGCTGTGGGGTGTGGTGCTAGTCCTCCCCACTACACTGCAACCCCAGCCCCAGCCCCAGCTAGTAGCACGGGGCAGAGTGTGGTGCCCCAGCCACTGCCTATGCTTCCACATGAGGTGAACTGCATGCACCTCATGCTGGAAACTGTTCCCACCATGTCTCCACAGACCGCCATCCTGTGAGTCTGCATGGGGCTGGGCAGGGTAGGGGGTAACTGGGGTCCCCCTCCAGCAGGGCTGGTGGGGCAGGAGGCTGTGGGTCGGGAGTGAGAAACAGGGCTGGGGTGGGTTGGGGAATGTGGGTTGGGAATGAGGTGCACTGGCAGGGACAAGGGGCTACGGTTTGGGAGTGAGGGCAACAGAATGGCCAGAGGGGTGGGGAACAATGAATTGGGAGTGAGGAACACTGGCAGAACCAGGAGGCTGTGGGTCAGGAGTGAAGGGCACTAGTAGGGACTTTGGGTTGGGAGTGAGGGGCAACAGCATGAGCTTGGGCAGGATGCTGGCATAGCACGACTGTTCAACACCACAAAGCAGCTGGGCAAACAGCTCCAGCTGGACCCACATCCTGGAGAATGAAGGGGGTAGGGGCTGCTCTGATTTTCCGTGTTTATCCGAAATCAAATGCCAAATATTTAGAATTTATTTTATTATAATGATTGAGGCCCTGGTAAGCTTCCAAATTGCTTTAACATTGTAAATATATCAATAAAACATTGTGTTCAATTGATGTGGTATTCTAACAGTGGTGTTTTATTTTAATCATGAAAAAATGTGGATTTATTTTTTTTACTCAGAGAATTTTGGACTTTTTAACTGAGAAAACTAGGATCCCTGGTTATGTGACCACTAGTAACAGTAATAGGAGGTGAAATCAAATCCCTGTCTGTTGTGCTGAAAATACAACCCTAAAGGTATATAAGGAAAACTCATGCCTTCCAGGCATCACTTGAGTCTGGCTGCATTCAATAGCCAGCCAGCCTCAATTGCATTAAAGCAGAAAGGGTGCTATGAAAGTTTAGCATCACAGACATAGGAAGCAAAGAAAATGTTGGCCTATTGAAACAACAAACTCTTTACCACAGCCTTCTAATTGACATGTTTGCCCATCTCTTATCACTTTTCCTTGTAGTTTCTTTCCTACCTGTGGTTTGTGCTGCCCATCAGATGCTGATGGATTGTATTCCTGGCCTTTGGCTTCATTCCCAATTCTCTTTCCCCCAGTGCTCTCAAGTATCCTCCAGCTCCAATTCATTTCTACAATCCTTCAACCAATAATTTAGCGGGTAAAGTGGTTACTTTGAAATACACCGAAATAAATATACCATAGTTATAGTAAGTGTAAGAAATATATATATGGTCAAATTCTCCTTGCATGATGCATGCAAAAAGATACTTGCAGAGACCAAGTAGAATGCAGTATAAAAGCTTGCCAGGAATTTTCTACTTACATATTGTCGTTGATTTGCCAAAAATCTGCTTTTGGGAAAGGGTTGATTTTGCTGATTGCTGCTTAAACTAAAAAAATCTTTTGAAAGAAAAGTTTTGAAATTGTCACAACATTTGACACTTCCTTTAAGAAGATCCTAGTTTTCCATTAAGAAAATAAACTTCCATTTTGAAATTTAAGCTTATTTTAGTACATTTAAAAAATATTAAGTGGTCCAAATCAAACTAATATGTTTCAAAATATTTGGAAAAAAGCATTTACCTTGGTGTGAACCAAAACATTTAGTTTTTTATTTTTAAAAATGAAGATGTCATCTTTTTATCCTGTTTCAAAATAGGAAAGAATGTTGATATTTTAAAAAGCTTTATAGAGTGAGGAACGCATTTCCTGTGCAATTATATTCAATCTTCCCTCACCCACCAAAATACAATTTTTGAATGGGAATACCTACAATTGTGATTTTAGACATCACTTAGGACACAATTAAAACTTCTTTGTCCCTGGTTATATGCTGTGGCTCTCCTCCGTATTATTAAGTTCTATCAGTTTTCTG
Source organism: Alligator sinensis (assembly GCF_000455745.1). Classification (NCBI taxonomy): domain Eukaryota; kingdom Metazoa; phylum Chordata; order Crocodylia; family Alligatoridae; genus Alligator; species Alligator sinensis. Next base: position 1,934,799 of record NW_005842054.1, read on the forward strand.
TTTCTATGCACTCCTTGACAGAGGGATTCATTCAGTCACCGTTTTTAAGATGTCCAGCTACATGCTTCCTATTTCACATGCTAGGGATTAATTATTAACACACGTCAGGTATCTCCATATTCTTTGGATACATTTTGATATAAGAAATTATTAAATACTCCAATGTATCTTGGCATTATAATTTCTTTCTACTCTACTCATTCATAGTATTTTCCTGAGGTATTGTCTTTTTGAATGCACATAGATACCTATACTTTTGGTGGACCTCCAGATATCACAGGGGGGAGCGATATAAACTCAACATTTGAGTCGAAGATTCAGCGATCAGGCTTACTCTTAAATTGTAGATTTTCAATGATTGCAGGTACCACCATGCCAGTTGTGGCATTATTTTCTTTACCCCCTAGTGGTTTATACTTTATTTTCAAGGAATGGGAATCGAGTCAGCAGTATTGTCTCTACCTCTGAAGACAATGCTTGACTTAAGAGTTGCTGGAGTTCTTATGAGATTTGTTTTCTTGTAATTTATTTTTAACCCCATCTTTCTGAGGATGCTAGACAGTCTTTCAGTCTTGATTTCATGTTAACTGAGCTGTAACTAGGAGAGCTCTGTCATCAGCCAAATCTAGATCTCCTGGTGTACTGATACCCATCTACAATATTTCTCATAATGAAACCAAACAGTCTCAAAAAGGAGAGGTGATTGTTTGATATAAATATCTGTGTTAAGCCATTCACTCAAGTCTGCACTTGTACTAATTGTACAAGTTGCACTTTGATTTAAAGCTAATCAATGTTATTTATTTCTGCTGGCATAATGTAACAGGGTACATCACAATAGAAACTGTCAAATTCTTTTTTATATCTGTAAAGTTTATGAGGAGTATTTTTTTCCAGCTTCATTTGGGCTCTTATATAATTAAATAAAATGATCCAAAAGTTTCAGACGATAGAACAGGCAGAAAAAATATTTAGATGCTTCTTTAAATCAGTTTGGGTACTACTCCTAGAATTTCATACTGAAAATGTAGGGATACAAGGAATGGAGTTTGGGACCTACTCCTGGTCTTTACTTACCCCTCTTCTGTTCTAACTCCTGCTGTAGTCAATAGTAAAATCTGTCATTGGCCTCAGTGACATTTTATAAAAAGTCTTAAAAGCATTAGATTTTCTGATTCCATAATGAGTTTGAAATAAAATTGGAGCAGCCTCTCTAACACTACTTCCACTTCTGGTCTTCAACAAAATCATCAAATAAAGATAGACATAATACAGTCATTCAAAAACCAAAAGTTAACTGAAACTTTTTCAAACCACCAGAAGTGTTGGAATCCATTTGCATAAAGGAAAAATCCATGCAAGTCTTCACAGCAAACTCTCAGATATCTAATTCAGAACCCAGAATCAATGCCCAGAGCTGCCACTAACATCACAGAGACAAGTCAAAGGCAGCATGAATCATAGTTTCTAAACTATATACTGAAGGGGTTTTAGAAAACAATTGGAAGAAAAAAAAATCTCGTATTAGGGGGATAATGCAATAAATAATAGTGACATGCCTTGTAAAAGGTCAGTTCAGCTCAAACATCTGTTAGAAAAGGAACCATGCAAAATGCAACAGTTTTGAATCATGAGAATTCATGTAAATAATCTGCTTCTGTTTTGGTCTCTGTGGCCACATCCAGTCGAGCCCGGCTGTGCAGTATGTGGTGCCACAGACACATCTGAGGCGCCAAATATCACATATATGGCTGCTTTCTGCACTTCAAGGTAGCAGCCTGAGGGGGGGCGGGGGGAGGGGACTTTGACCCTGGAAGATCCTAGAGTCAAAAAAACCCACACACAAAAAAAGTGGAGCGGCACATGTGGGGGCAAGGCATGCCACCCAAAAACATAACCTGGTTGGTTGGAGCCACACTCCAGCTGCCAGCCAGGCTCCGAGTGCAGGATCACCACTGCTGCAGTCCTGGGAGGACCCCAGAACCCAAGGTAAAGCTGCTAAGGCCAGCCCAGTCCTGGCCCCACCTTCCCCTACCCCAACCAGGGTAACCTGCTGTGTGCCAAAGGGCACATGGCACAGATATTCCCCCGGACAAAAAGCAGCAACACACCTTGTGCCGCTGCTTCTTGTCCCCAGGGAAAAAGTCCATGCTCATGTGGGTGTGACCTGTGTGTTTTGACTCCTTGGCCATGTCCAGATGACCAGGGGCATGTGCTTCCAATGGCATAAATAGTATCAGCATAAATTTGTGCTGCTACTTTGTGCCACACTGCACACCCCTGCACATGCCCTTTGTTGCAGGACACATTGTCCTGCTGTGGACAAACTGTCAGTGCCCAGCTCCTCCTGGCTCCCAGCTGGGCTCAATGTGCTGGGAGAGGAGTGGAGTCGGGGTACAGGTTTCCATTCAAAGTTTTACCCCCAACTAAATGTTCTCAAAATTTGGACTAAGCTTTGACCAAGATAGTAAGAAAATACAGGGCACATCTACACATGTATTTGATCCAAGTTCAATTTACTTACAAGTAAATAACTTGCGAGTAAACGATCTTGGGCAGGCATCTGAACATGCAGGGATGTGGCAGCAGGTTTGCTGCTCTTAGCAGCAAACTGGTGCCACTTCCTGTGGCCCTGCAATGGGCCCCTGCCACCACCAGGGGGAGCTTGAGGCTCTGACTGCAGCGCCCAAAAGCTGGCAGCCGTTTTGGAAGGCCAGCCCCACTCTCTACTCCTGGCCAAAAGCATCATGCACAGGGGCAGCATGCAGCAGGGGCCAGGCAGTGGGTGAAACAAAAGCAAACAACAGGGCCAGCACATTGTCCAGCACCCAGTGGTCATTGTCCTTCACTAGCTCTGCCCTGGCCAGGATTGCCCTGCTCCTGAAGGGTCTCCACCTACACATGCTCCAGAGCCAGGAGCTGCAGCTGGAACTCCCTGTCTGCCTGGTCCTGCACCTCCTCATGCTGGTCCTGCACATCCTTGTTCTGGATCCATGTGTCCTGGTGTGCCACATCCTCCACCTGCCACCTGTCCTGGTGGGCCACATCATCTGCCCACTGAGCCCATGCATCCACCAGGCAATCCCCCAACACCATTACCAGCCACTCTAGGAGGAGGGTACAGTCCTGGGTCCTCCTCCTGCAGAGCTGCCACATCCACAGGGCCCTGGCTGTGGGCAGCAGTGACCCTGAGACCGCATCCTGGCTGCCAATTCCAGCCTCTCCTCTGTGTGCAACTGCAGGGCCTGTGGAGCCATGAGAAGGAAGCTATTTGTTAGTTTGTAACATTTCTGAGGTAAGATGTTCTGTACCAGGGGCTGGGCACTGCCCAGCCTCAGATCAGAGGCTGGGCATGCACAGGTGCCCAGGGACCATGATAAGTTGGTCAGGCAGGCCTGGGCCCAGGTGGCCACCAGCCAAGCTCCCCATCCCTGTTCACTCCACAGGGACAGCTGGGTGCTGGTCACAAGCAGCCTGCCTCCCCTGCCCCATTCCCAGGACAGGGTAGGGCTGGCCAGGCTCCTGGCAGCACCAGCTTCTGCAGGTCCAGACCTTGCTGCCCCAGCCCTCCTCCTGCAAGTCAGCCTCTCCCTGTGCTGCCACCGAGCCCATGGCACCCGGGCTTGGGGGGCATGGAGTGCCTGCACAACTGGGATAAGGAGCTGCCCATGCCCATGAGTCGTCATCCCCCCCATGCTGGCACTATACCCCAAGCATGACCCTGCTGCACGCATCCTGGACGCCGCACAGGAGCTGTTTTTGTGGACTGAGGGGTGCCTGACCCACTACACCCTGCTGCTGCTTATTGCCATGGTGTTTCGGGCACACCTACACAACTAGCACAGGACTCTGAACTTTGATGGTGTGTGGGGCAAGCCCAAGCTGCCCTGAAACCTCTGCCACTGTCAGGAGGGCTACCTGTGGCTGCACTACACTTCCCTGCCCCACACAGCCGAGAAGGACATCGCCACCAGCATTGAGAGGCCTGTGCCCATGGCATGTGAGAGGCCCGTGCCTACCTAGGTGCAGGGGCATGGGATGCTCAATAAAGTTTTGCATTGTTTTCTGCCTCCTGTGTTCTGTGGGGGGGAAACCTGAGGCCAGGGAAGTACAGCCAGGCCAGGCAGGGATGGGGGGTAAAGGAAGGACAAGGGCAGGAAGGGCCTTCTCCCTAGTGCAGGGCTTACCACTTAGCCAGGGCTGGCATGGCTGGCAGGTCCTTTCATTCCCAGCTGGCAGTGACAGTGTGCAGCTCCAGGCAGACTCTTTGAATGGTAGTGTGCAGTGTGTGGGGGACAGGGCAGGCCCCCCAGCCATGGAAGAGCTGGTGCAGCTGGCAGATGGCAGTGACATGGCCAGCCACACCTCATGGCTAGGGGACAGGGTGTGGAGCTGTCAAGGTAGGTACTGGCCTGGGCTCCCCAAGCTGCTAATGGATGCAGCAGCCATGGAAAT
>NW_005842054.1:1939263-1940738 GCF_000455745.1 Alligator sinensis
CCCTGAGGGGCCCTCCCCCCAGTAACACATCACTGTGGGTGCCAAGCAGGGGTGGGGGCTTGGGCAGACCATCTATGCTGTATACATCATGGCTGTGGCCTGGGTCCCAGGGAGTGAGGATCTCTGTCAGTTGCCACATAAATGGCATGGACTTGTGGGCACTCCCTGACAAATGATTGTGGGCAGTGATGGTGACCCACTGTGCCCACATGACCTCGACCTTTATGCAGTACAGCTGCACCAACCAGTCTTGCCCATGCTCCTGCATCAGGCCTAGCAGCCCCTCATGCATGTCAGCACTGAAGCATCTGCCCCATGAAAACTGGTACTGCACCTCTGCCTCACTCCACAGTACCACGAGGTTGCCAGTCTCCTCCATGAGCCACTGGGACCCTGGGTGGTGGTCAATGGCGTTGGCAATGATGAGGCCATCAGGGCTCCCACACTGGCTCCCCAGGCCTCCATGCAGCTGTCCCTTGTGTTGCCAGGCCTGAGCAGCTGTCTGTAGTGCCCAGCACAGGGGCACAGCATGGGACTGGAAGCCATGTGATGAGGCTATGCCCTGCAGCACTTGAAGACATTGGGCAGGCTGCTGAGTGTGGGCAGTGGACAGCTCGAGCTGGCCCTGGTGGCCAAGAGCTGCCTGCAGCTAGGCCTGGGTGCTGACAGGCCTGGCAGGAGCCTGGAGCAACCTACAGGCCTGGATAGTGTGGGCCTGGGAGCTGTGTGGCCAGGCAGCAGCACCAGGGTGCAGGCAGGCTGCTGCAGCTCGCCTGCAACCTGCCCAGGGGGAAACAGAGGCCAGGAGTGGCCTCAGGATCCCTGCATATGTTCCCCAGGGCTCAAAATGCCTGAAGGCTTTTAAGGACCTGAGGCTGCAGCTGCCATAGAGGCAGCCCAGCCCTAGGACAGTAGAGATCCCCAGATCTGGAACCCTAGGGCTAATCTCAGGCTGGTCCCCTACTGGCAGGGCTGACCAGGAGCCCATTTACTCCCCATTGGCATCTATACATACTACTCATGAGTGAATTTGCTACTTGCATTTGCTGGTAGCAAATTTACTCACAAGTACCATCATTTATTGTGCAGGAAGTGTGTGCATATGTACACATATGTGCTTACTATACAATAAACTATGCTACTGCACAGTGCAGCAGCTCGTGTAGACATGCCCACTGACTATTTAAGTTAGATATTATGTCTGATTTCACTGAGACTGTTTCACACACCTTTAATCATAGTTTTCATGGCCATTGTTTTTATTGCTTTACTTTGTCTTTTGCTGCACCCTTTCACCTGTCACAAGGTATTCTCAAAGGCAGGGCTAATCATGCTCTTAAATACAAGACCATCATTTCTGGAATTAAAAATGAAGGTACTTACTCCTTCCCCTGCAATATATGGCATTGTGCAACTTGCTTGGTATGCCTAGTTAAATTGTATACTTGGAAATGTCCAAAAATATCAGGGAAAGA
>NW_005842054.1:1940769-1966337 GCF_000455745.1 Alligator sinensis
TCAGTTGAGCTCGGAGTTGCTGCAAGTTTATACTTTCTCATGAGACAGTATTTGTCTAGTGAATTTACATACCCCAGAATCCACCAACCCAACCAAAACCCCAAATGAGATACAATAGGAAATTCCTAAAGACTTTTACTGTACAACTCAAAGGCATACTAGATTGCTACATCCTATCCTCATTGTGATTCCTTTTTACTAAAGATCTTTAGAATGGGGGGTGGAGGCATGCAGGAGAAGTGGCATATGTGCATCTAAACTGCAGCAGTTATAAATGTTCTACTACTCTGATATAGATTCATAGATGCTAAGGTCAGAAGGGACTGCAACAGATCATCGAGTCTGACCCCCTGCCCTTGGCAGGAAAGAGAGCTGGGGTCAGATGACCTCAGACAGATGCCTATCCAGCCTTCTCTTAAAGACCCCAAGGTATGGAGAGCACCACCTCCCTTGGAAGCCCATCCCAAATTTTGGCCACCCTTACCGTGAAGGCGTTTTTCCTGATGTCTAGCCTAAATCTGCTCTGTCAGTTTGTGACCATTGTTCCTTGCTACCCCAAGAGGCACCCTGGTGAACAGAGCATCTCCACTATCTTGCTGCACCCCCTCCCCTCCACAGTGAATTTTTAGGCAGCCACTAGTTCACCTCTCAGCCTTCTCTTGCAGAGGCTGAAGAGACTCAGGTCCCTCAGTCTCTCCTCGTAGGGCTTGGCCTGAAAACCCTTAACCATATGAGTGGCCCTCCTCTGGACCCTCTTGAGGTTATCCACATCCTTCTTAAAGTGTGGTACCCAAAACTGGACACAGTACTCCAACTGCAGTCTGACTATTGCGGCATAGAAGTGAAGTATCACCTCCTTGGGTCTATTCATCATGCACCTGCTAATGCATGATAAAGTGTGGTTGGCTTTGCTGATGAGTTTGTCACACTGCCCTATCTACTCTCATCCATACAATAAGCTAACACTAGAGTCACTGCCGATGAGATCAAGAGAAGGGGAAGCATCATTATGACCTCTCTTTTCTCTTGCATAATTTTTCAGGGCAAAACTCACCCTACTTTGGACCTATGTCAGAATAGGTCCTTTCCATAGAAAAATGCTGGCTGAGGGGCCAAGATGTCATATTATCTTCATTGTAATCTAACTTTCTGTTGGGCTAGTTCACTGAAAAATGAAGCTCCTGAATCAAAAGTTATCTCCAACTGATAAATGTTAGTATATTGCTCTGAAAAGCTGTCACCCTGAACACTAGAAGCAAGCTGTGCTTCAAGGATGGGTTATATATTTACTGCTGCACTGTGCTTCACTTTGAAATCAGTGAGAGAGAACACAATGTATGCATCAATAAACAGAGTATAGCTTAAAACAAAGCCCCATTGCTACTGCACAGTAGGGTCAAAAACAACCCATGCACCACTGGGACTGCACAATAATGCTAAAACAAGTACTAAATGACTGTGCAGTAACAACTGCACAGTTGGAGGCACATGTAGATGCACTCAATGTCAGTGGAGTTACTTTCACAGTCTTATTGATTTTTAAGCATATTAAGTCATCCAAGTTCCTAAATCATGTATTGGAACTTGGACACCTTTGCAAATGTTACTCACACTATTGCCAAGGCTTCTAATGGAGATGTATGATCTCGGGCTAACAGGACTGAAACTCAGAGGTCAATTCACAGGTGTGCCACAGACTTTGTAAGGCTCTGAAAGAGTTACTTATACTTAGCCTTTTGATGACTCTGATCCCCATCTGTAAAATGGAAATGAACTACTACTATTACTATTCTCCAATACATTACCTGCTTAGGTTGTAGGCTCTGTCCCATACTTAGGAAATATGTCCCTTTTATGCATTTTTATGTATTCCCAATAAATGAAATTTATTGAAACTATGCTTTTAACCCTTAATTTGAATAGAATTCTTAATCCTTCTAGACTCTTAGATGTTTAATTCAGTTATTCAGAACCAGGGCGCTGAGTCTCAGGTTCATCTTTGCCTGGGCACTGTCCTGCCTCTGCTGCCCAGCCCTTCTGCAAGAAGGTAAGCACAATAATAAATAAATTAGCTCTTGAAATGGGGTGCTACACCATTTACAAAAGTTATAGAGGGGTGCCTCAAGTCAAACAAGGGGCATCTGGAATCAAATGAGAGTGCCTTCCATCAATTCAAGGGCTGCCTTGAGTCTAAGAAAGTCAAGAACTGCTGCTTTAATTAAATGAGCAAAAATGGTATTTTATAGTCAATAACATACATGAAACAAATAACATCAAAGAAATTCATTACAATTTAAACATCATTTGAAAGAGAGATTACAGAAATCCTGTGAGCAAAATTTGCTTCTGAAATGTAGGACCCTTATATATTGAATAATAAACCAAAGTTCTCTTTGGGTGTAATTTTCAGTAAGGATTGGGAAAATTCATTCATTAGAATTACGGGAGGTAAAATTGTTAATGTTCCTGTAATATTTATAGGAAAAAAGTAATCACTATAAAACAGACTTAAATCATAATCATTAAAAATTAAGCATTTCTCTACATTTCTTGAGTGAAGTTTTTTAATGGAATGAAGTCTCCTCAGCTACAATAACATCATTGCTGTCTATTTATAGCTAAGTTGTCTTTGGGTTTGGAAGTGCCTTTTCATGTTGGTATCAAAGCAGGTTTTCCCTTTGTAGCAAGACTTATAATCTTAAATGAAAGTAATCCATTACTTGGTGAATGAGAGAGAGAACTGAAAATACCTATTGAATTTAATAGCATGCCAGGCATACATTTACAATACTATTGTTAAAACAAAGTCAAGATTTGTGGGGGGTTTTCCTAAAGGGATAATACATTTTTATTTACATTTTAAAAGGTCTTACCAACATCAGAAGGAATGATGCCAAAGAGCAGCATGTATTTTTTTCCTTTTCCTTTTTTCCCTTCAGCTAATACCATTAAGCACTTCCAAGGTCAAGTACGGAATGCAACGGCATGAAATTATCCATCCTTTACATTTAAGAGCTCAATCACCCATGAGCCCCTAACTCGGTGTTAGTTCTGTATATTTAGTCCATCCTATCTGAAACTTCTTTAAAAATACTAATAAAAATAGAAAATACAGAAAATTATGAAGACTCACCTCCTGAGAGGGAGCATAAATATAGAGGGTCTGAACCAATTACAGTCAAAATCAATGGAAAGACTCCTATTTGTTCCATTGGGTACTAGGTTGAACTTAAGCTGTCCAACATTTCAGAGAGTTTCTGTGCCCATTCTTGTCAGCCTATCTATACATGTGCAAGTGAGCAGTTAACATTTATCAACATCCAACTCAAATAATTTACCTGATTTTATGTATGATTTAAAAGTTAATTAATGTTCATGTTACTGCTTTACAACCATAACATGGGAAAGACAAGCAATAATTAATGAGGCAATTTAAAGTTACAGCACTTGAAAAACAGCATGAAAAAAAAAGCAAAACATAGCCCTGAGAACTGTATATGGTAAAAGCAAGAAAAGTCTTCTTAGGAAACAATATAATTCAGATATAATATTTCAAAAGGAAAGCTATTTCCTTGCTTTGTAGAACAGTCCACCACTAATTTAAGTCCCCATTATGCAATCACAGGCTTAAGGTTAAACATTAACATAATAACTTCCATCCTGAGCAGAATTATACACAGTATTTCATCTCATCAGTGCACTGTACAATGGCATTAAAACTTTCCTATTTCCACCAGAATGTTGTTACCCAATAATCTAGTATTGCATTTTCCTTTGTCTTGTTCACATTACATTGGTGGCTCATAATCATGCTGAGATCAACAAATACACCCATCTTTTCACTTCCTCTGTTGCTTTGAATTAATGAGGCCCCAGCTTCAAGTATAAATTATTCTTATGGTAGTACTTGACTAATGTTGTAAATAAAACTATCATTATGCAGTTGAATAAAATGGTTCTTATGCATTACAGCACACGACCTTGCACTTGGTACTATTAAATACCATCCCATTTCTCTAACTGCAGCCCTCAAGGTAAGTTGATTTTTCCTATAATATGATTTGGTCTTCCTCTTTTTTGAAAATACCTCCTGATTTTATGGCAGAAAATTTTAATCTTACATTCCCAGGAAATAGCATAATAAGGGGTAGGCAAGCAGGCACCACCCTGGGCCAGTTTAATGGTGTCAAGTTAGTGCCACAGCAAATTGTATGTGGGAAAGACCATGCCATGGCAGCTGCAGCAACTCAGACTTGGGGGGAAGAAATAGTGACAGTGGTCTATGTGTAGGGAGGTGTGACACTCAGCACCCTCCCCACTCCAGCCAGGGCACCAAAATTCCTAGTTACTCCTCTGCTCCTGGAGTGATCATTGAAGAACTCCATTAACTTTCCTCCAGCTTGATAGTTCCCATTTCTGCATAGTTCCTATCACCTCTGTAAACCTTAGCCAGTTTATTACCCAGATTGCATTAAATCCTGTTTTGCATAGCACCATAATCAAGCTTTTTATGGAAGTCCAGGTAGATTAGATATTTTTCTTATCAAGAAAATTAGTTATTTTGTTGAAGATAAATACCAAACTTGTTTTGCACAATCTAGCTTCCCTTCAGCATCCAAGCCTGGTTTTAGCAAGTAGGGTAAGGCATTACAGCTGTTATAAGTCTGGTTGGTATCAGTGCTATTGGTGGGTTAAGAAAGGTGCAGCTGAGAACCACAAAGACAAGTGTGCTACTTGGGCTTTGGTTCTGGGCAATCACATGTAACCTAATGGCAAGGGAATGTGGTCCAAGCTCTATTGCATCAGATGATTCAGTTTCCTTGTACGTTTCCACCCTCCAGTGAGAAGAAAGGAAAAGACAATTTTAGTATTCAGAAACCTTTGGCAGACCTGAGGATGAGATGAGTCTTTATTCTCATTCTCAGGTTTATAGTTCATTAGGAACTATTAGTGCCAAGTGAGAGATGCACTGGAACAGCCCTGCCAGATAGTTTGGGTTGGCTTAGCCATTAACTATTAGTAATTACATACAGTCTCTACATTTAACAAAATAAAGGTGATTGCTTCTATGCCATGTTAAGAAACAAGAGCAGTAAGAGTCAGAACTACATCATTACCATTAGAGTCCATTCAAAGCACCTTCAACAAGTAAGATGAAGATGATGCTTCTTGGAAGAGGAGGAATGAGGTGGGGACTTTTAAAGAGAAGAAATGAAAAGGGGGAAAGGGGAGAGAGAGGAAGATTCGTACCAGCATGATGATCAAAATGTTTGTTTTGATAGATCACAAAACCCTAAACTTATAGTTCTTCAAAGCCTTGCTCAAATGCTGAAATTCTGTGAATTCAAAATAAAACCTACTGTGGACATAATATTGTGTCATAGAAACTCAAAAAAAGGAAACACAATTTAAATACAATCCCATAGAGATTATATTTTACCTTCAAGGTCTAAAAATAGTCAAGCAAAATGAACATGTGATGGACAATTTATTGATTCCTTTTTGGGGTGGAGGCAAAGTGAATACAGAGTAGGTATATAAAAGAGTGCTTTAGAAAAATTATTTTGGTTTAAGTCTGTATCTAGAGGCTGAAGTCTCTTTTCAATTGAACAATACAAACCACAACCTGAAAATGAAAATACATAATGCAACCTCTGCTGCATAACAAGACAACTACAGCTTCAAATCAACTGCCAGAGGTAAAGTCTCCATTACCTCAGCTGGTGGCATCTTCAAGAAATCCAGTTTTTGTTCTGATCTCAGCATTAGTGTGCATTAGGTCTTCCAGTCCTATTTTTGCTCCTCTTCTCTCAGCTAGTATTATCAGGGTCCTTGAGAGTTTTTTTTATGAAAATAAGGATAATTTCAATTTTTTTGACTCGGGGAAACTTCTACCTGACACATAGGCCAAGGAAGTAGGTGTGGTGTTAATTTGCAATGGGTCAAGTCCACAATCAGAAAAATGCTGTGCTGGTGCCGAATTAAAACAACAAAAGTAAAAGACTGCAACTGGGTGGCAATAGTAATGTTAAAGTAGAGAAAAACCTGAGTTATGTTATATAATAACTAGAGAAAATAATCTGCTTTTTTTCTACCTTAGCAAAGTTTTTAGCAAATTGAAGTGGATAGAAAGAATCTGAAGTTCCCATAGTGTTCCTCCTAGAAATCTCCATGTACTGTATTTCGAAGTGTAAATGTAAAATCATATAACAATGTTACCATAGAAATCGCTTGTATGTAGATATACTATAAGTTATTAGGTCATAAGGATATTACTGCCTTTGAAAAGTGGTAAGGATATTATTACTTAGACCAGTTAAAAATAGGCTCCCCCCAGTGCCATCCCCCGAACGGCCAACACATGCCTCACAAGTGCTTCATCCCATGAATCTGGGCAAGTGTACAACAAATCTCACCAACATGCAAATTCCTGCAAAACTCCTACTTGTAGCTATTAGACTGGAGGTCCTTGCACAACACCATCAGCTTAAATGCCTGCACTATCTTTCAGTGACCTATAGCCTAGTTGATACCTCTGCTTTTCAGATTCAGAAGATGGTGCTGGCTGGCTTCTCTGCCTTGGGAAAAGGGGGTATGGCCCAGACCCATGGAAGGGATGGGAGGGCCTGTGGACTAGCCCCAATCTAGGGCCATGGGGGAATGGGTATGGTCCAGCCCTGCAGGGGGAAGTGGTGTGACCTGGTGGAAGCAGGTGTGGCCCAGCCCCAAAGGGGGAAGGGGCTGTGGCCCAACCCCATGGGGCAAGGGGTTGCAGCCCAGAGTCACAGGGAAAGGGGTCACAGCCTGACCTGGCCCTCACTGGCCACACAGGACTTGGGGTTGGGGAATTTGGCAAGTGAGTGGATGACCGCTCCTCCACCACCAAATTTCCCGACCCATGAGGCTGCATTTGGCCCATGGTCTGGAAGTTGAGCACCCCTGGTATAAGGAGTTGAATGTCCAAATCAGAACTAAGGAGACATTACTCAGCTACTCCCAAGGCCCTGAATTCTTGTCACAAAGACTTCATCAATTTCTTTAAATGAATCCTAAGGAAAAAAAAATCTTTTCCTCACTGGTGGCATTTATCTGGAGTGAAAAGCAGTGCTGTAAGTGGTAAGATTCCGCAAGTAATGCCTTATTCTGTGTGTAGTCTCCATATATAGTCCAAGCACAGTATGACTAATGGTAGATTAAGAGAACCTGCTATTAGACAACCTTATTGACTCTTTCTGAAGCAGGCTAAACTTTCTACAGTGATATGTGCATTAGCCTCCAAGGACCTCATGTTGCTTCTAGCTAGCTAGACAAGGCTCCCATGCATGCAGGTACATCTGTTTTCACAGAAAAGTACATCAAGAACAAAAATTAATTTCAACAGACATGATGTGGGATTCAATATCCCAAAATCCTTTGTGTCATCATTATTTAAATGCTCATAATTAACACTGGCCAAGTGGAAACCCCTAATCATATGAAACAGATGTACCCTGTTACTGTAAAAGAGACTGACTTATCCTTATCCCATGATTTGTTATGAAGACATAATACATAATGAGGGTGACCATACATCCTGGATTAGCTGGGACAGTCCCAGATTTCATAGGTTGTCCTCGCATCTTGACCAATTGGTGTAAATTGAAGCAAAAGTCCAGGATTTGGATGCTGCGGGCAGAGGCTGCTGCCACCCAGCTTGGCTCTTGCTGAGCAGCAGCTGGAGGTGAGGGAGACAGACTGGACTGGGCATCAATTCTCCTGCCTGGGGTGTGGCAGGCCAGGGGAGGGGGTTGGGCCAGGCTCAGACACCACCACAGGGTGAGGCAGGATAGCCACCCACTGCTGACAGTCTCGTGCCCTACTATTGGAGCCACTGCTGAGGCCCAGGCTGCACGTGGTGGCCCCAGACAACTGCCACCAGCAAGGTGGAGGGACCACTCTCAGCCAGATCCAGCCTCTGTGCGCAGGACATGGAGCCCAGCATGCTGGCCTCCATGCTGTGCTTTCCTGCCCTGCCTGCCATTGAGCTCCTGGGAGCTGCAGGGTCGGGGTGACAAGATCATCAGGAAGTCATAATTTCACAATTCAGAAATGTCAACAAAACTTTAAATTTAAAGTTTGGGACTTAGGATCCTGAAATTCAACCCAAAGTGCTGTGAATTCATTCACACTGAATCTACTGAATTTCAGATAGCAGTGCAACTGCAGACAAAAGGACCATTTTTGTGACACTGGTCAGTGAATCCACCCATTTGCATCACAGTAGTTAGCTATGGTCATTTTATGCTTTTCTAAATTGCTATGCTCGATAAGGCACTGATAGTTGAATACTACTGATGTTGGAGTCCATCGCTATAAGCTTTAGTACTGCTGTCTTGGGACTGATATTGAAACCAAAGAAAAATGATACCATTGACCAAATGCTGGCACGCATCAGCTACAAAGTCTATATAAATTCAATGAAACAGAAGTTCACCAGTAGGGGGAAGAAACACTTCACCAAACTATCAAGAGTTTTGCTTTCAATTTTCAAAAATGAAACTGCCTGCAGTTTCCAAACTACATGTTTTGGTTTGTGAATGGAACACAGTGACAGCATGTTCTGCCCGCTATTAATATAATTGGTACAATGCCATCAGTAATGTCTCAAAGGACATATGAAGTGGTACTGTTAAACAGCCATGCCTAAACTCATGAAAGACGAACACAAAGCAGAATTGAAACTGACAAACAATGACATTAAAAAGCTTTTTCAAACTCCTTCACAAAAGGAATTAAGTCTAATGTTTGTATGAGCCACATAGCAATACAGAAAGAAAACAGGTTGCTGCTATGTGAACATAAAAGGCCAGAGGCTAAAACACTCTCAGACAAAAATGAACAGGTCTATGTATTTTTAAACAGATTGAGTTGTTCTGATTTATCTGATTAATCAGGATGTGAGAACGGAGAACATCAGAGGCTCACTGAAAACATCAGAAGTTTTATAAGAATGTTAGATGTTTGCAGAAGTATTTTTAAATTACCACGCAATTGAAAACAAAACAAGAGACCTGAGAGCTGAATTCTTCCCAAAAAAAACTTTGAATGCTTCCAATGCAGGTATTTATAGTCAGGCCTTCAGAATTGGGCCCACTGAGCAATGTAAGGTTTGCATGTGTACATCAGAGAAGAATTGGTACATTGATTTAGTAGCTATGGGCTGGCCCAGATCCTATTAAACTGAGTAGAAAGACTCATTTGTTTCAGTGGGTCTTGGATTAAGCAATCCCTTCATATATTATTTTACTACTTTGTGGCTTTAAAAAAAAAGAGTTCGTTTTAAATAATCCTTTATAAAGCTGATCATTTTTGATGAGGTAAACTCTAACTTCTTTTGTTCTCTTCTGGTTTTATCCCTCTATTTTTGCACTGCTTTTCAACAGAAACTTGTCCAGAAATATTCTAAGCCAGCTGCATGGGCTACCTGCATAGGTCTTAACCAAGTATGTTTTTTACAGTATGTTTTTAATGTTTGGTCCTATCCAATGGTTTCTTCAGAAGTCTGAATGAAATGTATTCCTTTTCTTTAGCAAATGATTATGGATTACAGTGTTAGGCAATTTTGCTCTCTGTTAGACTGCCCTTATAATTTCTTTTGCTTAACTGTATCATATTTCTCCCCAGAAAATTTCCCCTTGAATTAACCTAAGCTCTTCTTTCCTATCTCAGTGCTTTATCCCTATATTTGTAGTGTTGTTATCCATAACCTGTTACTTGTTCTTAAGCCAAATACATTCAGTTCCCTAAGATCTTAATCCAATGCCTGCTGAAGTCAACTGCAAAACACACATTGACTTCATGGGCTTCATATATGGCTCTTAATAAAGACACACAAAATAAAGTACTAAAATCTTTAATCATATTAGTTTCTCCCCATTAAGTTCTGAAATGCCCAGATTTTAACCCAGTGAAGGTGAACCCAAAATAGAAACTCCACAGACTGCCAAAAACGTATTGTCCTTTTGTCTACAGCCCGAATTAAATAGGCTCTTTTGCCACCAGATGGTATGGCAATATTTTTGTTAATTTCTTCTCTCCTTTGTTTTTATTACACTCTTACTATCACAAGATTTCCATTATTGGACTGGGAGGCAGGAGAGGGACGCAAGTACAAATTGTATTTCTATCAGGAGACCCTAACTGCCCCAGTATGGTAGGTACTGTCCAAACCCAAAGTAGGAGAGAATCTCTCTACATAAAGAAAGAAGCAGGTAAAAGATTCCATATTATCACCAAGTTTTTACAGATGGGGAACTGAGGTATGGAGAGATGTCTTTCCAAAGTTATACAGTAATATTTTTGTAGAGCCTAAGCTGAATCCAGTTCTTCTACAAAACACTTTCATCCTCATAAGACCAGAACACACCTGGGGGTCGTGATGGACCACAAAATGAACTTGAGCCACCAATACAATGCCATAGCTGGCAGAGCAAGTAAAACACTGGCATGCATCTACCTACGCATCTTAAGCAAAACTAAGAATGTCATCCTCCCTCTCTACTCGGTCTTGGTGAGACCACAGCACTACATCCAGTTCTGGGCGCTGCACTTCAGGAAGGATGTGGAGAAGCTTGAGAGAGTCCATAGGAGGGCCTCATGCATGATTAGAGGTCTGGAGAGCAGGTCATACGAGGAGAGGTTGAAAGACTTGGAGAAAGTCTGGAGAAAAGAAGACTTAGAGGGGACTTGCTGGCAGCCTATAAGTATATAAAGGGCGTACATCAGGGCCTGGGGGAGCATCTGTTCACTAAGGCATCCCAGGGGAAGACAAGAAACAATGGAAACAAACTGCTTGAACATCACTTCAGCTTGGACATAAGGAGACATTTCTTTATGATTTGAGTGCCTAGGGTCTGGAACAGACTCCCCCTAGAGGTGGTACAATCACCTACCCTGGAGATGACTTGACGCGCACCTTGCTGGGGTCCTCTGACCCCAGCAGTCTTTCCTGCCCAAGTGCAGGGGGGCTGCACCTGATGATCTCATGAGGTCCCTTCCAGCCCCTAACACATCTATGAATCCAGTTTTTAATTAAACAGGACTGTTCTAATTATTTCAAAATAGTCAACAATCTAGTGATTAAATAAATAATTTATCCTTATAATGCAACAGTTAAATCAGTATCTCTGTTTACTGTATTTAAGGCACATTAATAAAATGATCTAGAAATCTGTTAAAAGATAATACCTTGGCATTACATAGGTGGGTTTGAGCAGATCAAAACTCTACAGCAAAGCAAATTTCCCCCAGCTTTCCAGTTCTGTTTTCCCTTTAACTAAGGGGTTTGCTTGATTATGGTGTGGTGATTATGGCTTGTTTGTGGTGTGATTTGAGGATATGCAGAATATGAAATGCACTGAGCACTGTGACATTTGGATAGGGAGCAACAATTCATCTGCCACCTGCTATCTGCAGCAGACTTAATTCAATGTTCTCTATTTGAGGGCTTCCAGTCCAGTGCTATTCCATTGTTCTTCTGCAAGGTCATGATAGACTTACACAGTACTTTTGGTTATAGTAGATGAAGGAAGAGAAAATATTCTCACCATGTGTCTGGCAAACTGCATTTAGCAAGCCTAATTTAGTTGCCTAGTTGGTTCATTTTCAATGTTTTTCCTCCACTTCTTCTGCCATTGTTACTGTTATTGGACAGTCAGTGTAATGATGACATGTTTGAATTTAGTGCCTGAGGAGCTGAATAACTAACTGATAATGGGGGGGCAGGAGAGGGGAGAAGTAAATTTCCACAGAACACTGAAAGGCAAATTTCCAGTTATTGCTGCATGCACAGAATCAGAGCATTTTTTTCAGAATCCACATTGGTATGGCAGTTCAGAAAAACACATATATCCATACCAAAAACAGGCATGCTTCAAATGCACTACTTAATGCCAGTAATAGATATCTGCATAGGCAAGCAAGAAAAATACCTGATCTGGGAAAAGCACATACATTAATAACAGCCTCAAGGTTGAGCATGGCATGACACATTTCTAGCCCCTCATAAGAAAACAGTTAATCACATGCACATGTGTATGAGGCATTTTAACTACGTATATATACAGATCTGATAACCATGTATACCATGTATTTCCACCTTCATGGATAGAATTGTCCTGATTATGCTTACAAGGGACCCCACTATGGCCATGTATGCTCTAAGGCAGAGATTCCCAAACTTTTTCTTATTGTGTACCCCTCTCCAGATTTGCTAGCTGCCCACATACCACTACCATAATACGTTTTATATTTTAACTCCTTAAATGATGGAGTTAATAAATGAAAATTAAATCCACTATTACACAATTTCACCTGCATACCTCCCACAGATATCTTGTGTATCACAAGGGGTACGTGTACCAGTTTGGAAACCCCTGTTCTATGACAATTCTACTCTATCTGGGCATAAGTGTTACTGTGTTTAAGTTACCAAAAGTATAGCTGGAGAAAAACCAGGCAGACGAACCACTTGACATATGGAGGAAGACCCTACTACCTTTCAGCCTGATAAGCTGTTAGGGAAGGAAGTGAGAGAGGCAGATTCTAGACTTCCTGGGAGCCAGAGTGGGTTGGACATCACTCCAACTACTTTTCAGAAATGTGCCTTAACTACCAGGCTATGGGCTACTTAAGATAAAAAGTACCCTCTACCTCTCCTGTTGAAACTAGCACAAGGGGCAGCCAGAGGTGAAAGTGTCACAGGGTCAAGAGGAGAAGCAGCCAGAAAAGCCCTGGTTCTGTGGCTTAAGGCATGGAGGACTGCCTTAAGCAGGCTCCTACTGCTGTCTACTCATTCTATCTGACAGATATTTCCTACAAAATGTACAAACTCCTGCTCTTATTCCTTCTTTTTCAGGGACTTACATGCATTTACATATATATCCAGGTGGAACAGAATGAAGCCACAGTAGGTCCCTTTGGAGCTGGTTTAGAACAACTTCAGCATGCATATGGATATAAGATCTAAAATCTATGTAAGTGGCAAAAATACATTTTACTCTATTTCTTTAGATATGTAAATAGCAATTAGATACCTTTAAATTAAATAAGATTAAGCACTTACATGCATGTATTAAGAAAAGGCTCATTAGCAAAAACTAGTAATGTCTCCAATTGCCCTCTATATTTAGACTTAGATGACTGTCCAAAACATGACAGTGGTGACTTTACCCAAAGGCTAGGTACAGACTGTGGCAAAGTGGGGATCCCCGCTAGCCACAGCTAGCTCCCCACTTGCCTTTGGGCATGCCTCCCGCCTGTCTCGTCCACCACGCCTTGTTGGAATAATGAAAAATTATTAAATCAGGCGGGAGGCTGCCCATTATTGAACCCCGATATTTGGATTGTCCGCAGCTCCTACCTTGCCTCACAGATGGCATCCAGATGTTATTAGTCACACCAGCCCCACACTAGGCTCCAGAATCCACCTGGCAGGACCCTTCTTTGATCCCTCCGCTCAGGTGGTGTATGTCGCCTTCATTCGGGCTGCCGAGCTCCCTGTGGCTGGCTCCCCTCTCGGGCATGGTCCCCCCTCAGGACCTTCAGCTACACACAGGCCCTGGCCTTACCTCCAAGGGCAGGGAGGGCCCCAGGCCCACAACTCTGGGTGCCCCTCACGGTGGGCACATGGCCCTTTTGACCTTCTTGGTCCTGGCCCCAGCACTGACCAGTTGAGAGGGCACTCTACCTCCGGCCTCACTAGCCCCACACTCTCTCCGGGTCCCCCTTCCTGGATGTGGGGAGATGGGGTGACTCACACCACAACTGGTGCTCCAGGGTCTCAGAGGGGACTCTCACTCCCCTCCCTGGAGCAGCAGGTCATAGTGCTACCCTGAGATCTTACACAACACCCCCTCTACCAACAATGCCCCCTCTACTTGGGGCCTTGGGGCTTCCCTTCTTGGGTGGGCTCAGGTGGCCATAGCCATGCCTGGCCCTCTCTACCTCCGATGTCACCTGAACCACCCGAAGGTGGGAGTTGGGGTTATGGTGCCCTGACCCGCCTTTCACCAGGGTGGTAACTGGCCTGGCATTTCCTGGGGGCTCCTGTGCCACTGAGAGCCCCACCAGGCCACCCACTCCTGGCAGGGTGCAGTTTTAGGTCATACCCAGGACCATGGAGCCTCCTAGACCATTCCCTACAGCTCCTCCCTTACCTCCAGATGATACCAGCAGCCTTACAGCCAGGAGATGTTGTTGCATCAAAATGACTTATTTATATGCGCAGCCCTAGATCCAAAATGGCTACCCTAATCGGGCACCTGTCGGCTGCTGGGCCCTTAAAGTGGCAGGCACAAATAATGCCCTGCCACACAGACATTCAAAAAGCCCAAGGTGGAATTGATCTAAGTTACATGATTTTCTGGAAGTGGTGTAGTTTAGATCAGTAATAAACAGAACACACATTTGCTCTTTGGCAGGCGGGTAAATTTTAGACCGGGTTCCACCATTTTAAAACCAGTCTTTGTGTGCCAAACTTCTGTTCTGTTATAGGAATAGATCGGTTTTATGTGCTCAACTCCTGTTATGGGTATAGACAGGTTTCCAATCACTTATACCAGTAAATGGGTAATGACTGTATCTGGCCAAAGGGAATAGTGACAAAACCTGTTTTATCTACTTTTGTTGAGGAAATGCCTGTAGTGTATTCAGTGTTCCCCATACAACTGAAATGATGAAATGATACTTAGGTAGGTAGGAATCTATCATCCTTTCTCTTCCCTTTCAACTGTACAGATTGCATATTACTACCTATGATTCAGGAAGCAACTCATTGTCTCCTGAACACGGTACATCTAGGTTCTCTTTCAAAACAGAATCTATTAAGGATAAACTTCATGCCAACTGCAACTGAGAATCACTTGGAACTGCATACAAATCTCATAACCAAGATGGAGGGATACATTGGATATATTCTGTTCTCTCATTTACATGGGTGTAAATCTAGAGTAACAATACTGAACTCAGTGAAATCCCTACAGATTTACCTTCCTGGACCTAGAAGTTAATTGAGGCATGCTCTGCAAGCATTTTGATCTCAAATTCAGTACTATTCAGA
Organism: Alligator sinensis; assembly: GCF_000455745.1. NCBI lineage: Eukaryota > Metazoa > Chordata > Crocodylia > Alligatoridae > Alligator > Alligator sinensis. The sequence goes on from NW_005842054.1 coordinate 1,955,867, forward strand.
TTTCTTCAGGCATATTTAACCCAGCTTAGGTTCCAATGGCTGGGAACATGTCAGTGTTTCAGGTGTGTATACAATGTTCCTCCTTTAGTAACTTAGACCCTAAGACTTAACATGAACTCTCAAGACACAGAATCTTCACTTTGAAAAGGTGCTAAAGATTAAGTATGCTAAAGATTGGAACTTCGAATAAAACTCGGTAGATACCGTTTTCATATAACACAGGGGAGTTGATGGAAATCTATCCTAGGAGGTGTTGGAAATCTTCTAATCTGTAAATCCACACTTTTCCAGAAACGGATTAGTGTGACATATTTAGTCTTGATGAAAAACCATAAAGTAACCATAGAAAATGAAAATTTGGCCTCTGTTCTTCAACTTCAGGCTTGCTGCTTACTTCTTGTCAATGGGCTAGAGGAATTTTGTTCTTTCTTCGACTGGTTAGGCATATTTTTTCAGGTCTTCTGTTCAACATAACAATACAGTTTAGTTTGCCTTGTTCTAACTACCCTTGAGGTTACTGAGAAAATATAGAAAATATTCTAAAAATGGTAAGGCTTAGGCCTAGAAAGATCATTAGGTATAAATAAAAGCTTTATGGTAGATATCATTCTCTTTTTGCACTTGGAGAAAGTTCTCCTTTCTACACAGCTGAGTACCCAGAGAATAACATTCAGGACCATCAAAATATTACAACTACTTAGAAACAGGCTTATAACATGGAAATTACTGTAGAAAATTGTAGCTAATCCAGACATAATTACTGGCAAACCACTATATCTCTCTGCAAAGAACTCAGATAATTCCTAAGAGAGTTCCAATCATTTGTAGTATTTTTTCCCTGGCAGTTTTACAAGTGATTTCATACATTTGCCAGTGTGATTTGTATGGTAACTGATTTTTTAAAATGTTCCTGTGTATTTCCCAGATAACTATCATGATCATTTAGGAGCTGCTGCAAAGGAAAATGCTTATGCCTTTGTTATACATAAAAATAAGAAATTAGTTATACTATTTTCTATCACCTAGATTGACTATTACATCCCTCAGAAGACTGTTTCTACTCTGACAAGTGTAGAATAAAATTGTACAGTTCCCATTAGGCCTTCCCATTAGGCCTGTTCAGATTACATATGAAAATAGAAATCTTATTGATCAGATCCATCATCAAGATGGATCCTATCAGTGATCAAGCTACTTACTTGACAGGAAATACTCAAGGGGAAGATACGAGTTTTGCAGGCATCTTGTATTTCTCCCCTCTTCTACCTTACTAGTCCTCCTTCTGGTCTTTCATAGGTTGAAACTACTAACTTCAATCTTCCAAGATTTTTTGCCGTCGTGAATGATGGCATTAAAGAGTCTGGATATCCATATGAATACCTAATCCCATTTGACTCCAAGTACTTTATATGGCATCAGAATATGTGAAAAAATGTTTCATTTTATTGCTTTTTATATTGTCACATTTAAAATATGATGCTTATGAAGCTAAGGCACAGAGAACACTAACTAGAGAACAGAAATGTGCAACCATTCTACATATAGTTCTGCTAGTCTACCTCATTCTTTGCCTTCTGGGTAATAGTTGTAGGAAATGGACAAAAATGCTCTATGGATAAGCAGTAGGGTCATTTCTATTTTAATTTTTAATTAGGTGGGAAAGTTCTACCACACATACTTTTTTCAGAATGGTGGTTAAGTGAATTAAGCTCTAAGAATTCAAGTATCTATCTACAAGCAAGCTATCCTGATGTGACAGAAGAATGGAAAGTGCAAGAGGAGGTCAGGCTGGCTAGACAGCAGTCTCTACAATAGAGTTGAAATTCAAAAAGGAATCCTACAAAAAGTGGAAGCTTGGTCATATTAGTACAGAAGAGCATAGCAGTATTGCATGGGCATGAAGGGAGAAAATTAGGAAGGCCAAGGCAAAATTTGAGATGAAACTGGTGATAGACATAAAAGGCAATAAAAAGGAATTCTACAGATATGTCAAGAGTAAGAGGAAGATCAAAGAAATCATACATCCCGTATGCTGAAGGCAATCTAGTTTTGGATGATGGAGAGAAGGCTCAAGTATTTAATGCCTTTTTTTACTTCATTCTTCATAAATAGGTGCAAATACAAGATGATAAATGTAGCTGGCAGCAAAGATAGGAAAGACAATAAACACTCTAGAGTAGTAGAAGAACAGGTTAGGGATTACTCAGAGAAGCTAGATGCTTTCAAGTTGGCAGGGCTGGAAGGGATGCGTCTTCGGATTCAGAAGGAATTGACTGAGGTAGTTCCAAAGCCAGTAGCTATCCTCTTTGAGACCTTGTGGAAGTCAGATGAAATCTCAGATGATGGAAAAAAGGTAAACATAGGACCCATTGTTAAGAAAGGGAATAAAGAAGATCCAGGGTATCTGACCTTGATACCTGGAAAAATGATGGAGCAGATCCTCAAAGAAATTATTGTGAAGCAACTAGAGGAGAATAGGATGATCAGGAACAGCCAGCATGGATTAATCAAAAGCAAGTCATGCATGGCCAACTTGATTTCCTCTATCATAAGGTGACAGGCTTTGTGAATGAAGGGAGAGAAGTGGATGTGATAGACTTTATTTTATCAATGTTTTTGACTGTCTCCCATGACATTCTCATTTACAAGTTAAGGAAATACAGACTAGAAAAAAGTATTGAAATACATAACTGGTTAAATCACCGTGCTTAACGGGTAGTCCTCAATGGCTGAATGTCTAATTGGGAGGAGGTATCAAGTAGGTTTCTCAAGGGTTTGTCCTGGGTCCATAATGGTTCAACATCTTCAATAATGATTTAGATGATGGGATTGAGTACTTGCATAGCAGTTTTGAAGATGACACTAAAGTGGGTGGAGTTACAGACAGTGTAGAGGGCAGGGCTAGAATTCAGGATGGCCTCGATGGACTGGAGAAATGGTCTGCAATGAGTTAGATGAAATTTAACAAGGACAAGTACAAAGTCCTGCATTTGGGACAGAATAATTGCATGTTCAAATACAGACCAGGGAATAATTGGCTAGGCTGCAGTACTGCAGAGAAGGACTTAGGAGTTACTGTAGACCATAACCTGAATCTGAACCAACAACATGTTCTTGTACACTGAGCCAACAGTATACTATATTGTATTAACAGAAGCAAGTAAAGAGGAGTGATTCTTTCACTCTATCAGCACTGGTGAGATTTAACCTGGAGTACTGTGTCCAGCACTTCAAGGAAGTGTGGACAGTTTGAAAAGAGTTTGGTAGAGAGCATGATTTGAGACCTGAGAAGCATGACTTATGAGGAAAAGCTGAGAGAATTAGAATTTTTTAGGCTGCAGAAGGGAAGACTGAAGGGGGATTTGATAACAGTTCTCAAATACTTAAATGTAATTATAGAGAGGAGGGAGATAGACTATTTTCTGTGGCCACAGGGACAGGACTAGGAACAATGGTTTCAAGCTCCAGCAGAGGAAATTCATGTTGGAGATTAGGAGGAACTGTCTGACTATGAAGGTGGCCAAACATTGGAACAGGCCAGCTTGAGAAATTGTGGAATCTCCATCCCTAGAAATTTTCAAGAGCAGATTGGATGGACACTTGGCTGGGATGGTGTAGTAAGAGGTGATCTTACCTTGAATAGGGGCTGGGCTAGATGGCCTTGTCAGGTGCCTTCCAGCCCTATTTTCCTATGATTTAGAACCTATGGAACTATACATTCAAATACCTGAAGACTTGGGTCAACTCTTAACCTAACAATAAAAAAATTGTACAGTTAAATTAAACACCCATACATTATTCAGAGGAGATGTTTCAAATTATATATTGTCAGCTCTATGTGAACATTTAAGCCTATGGTATCTTTATTAGACTATAAGATATTTATTTGAGTAGAGTTTTGTTCTTGTATCCTTCTGTAAATTCCAACACTTCCCTGCTGTGCAGCTGATTGTGGATAGCTGTGTGCTATTCTCTACCTTTCATTGGGTAGGAAGAGATACATATAACATGTTTGTGGAATTCTATGTAAATGTAAAGATGATGATGATTATACTATGTATTATATTATTCAAACTAATCATCATCACCTAAACCCTGAAGTCTTACTGGTACTGGCTGAAATTCTGGACAGATTTTTTACATCTCAAGATCTGTTTTCATTCAAAACCTGAATGAAATTTTGAAGTGGAGCAAGATTTTATATATAACTCTATGTTTCTTCTGTGCCCTGGACACAACCCTGCCAGAAATCTCAGGCAAGGGTTTAGTCAGGGTAGTCATTTCATCTGCCCCAGGGACTCAGAGACCACTGTCTGCTGCTGCTGGCTTCTGGCTTCTACAGTGGTGTGGTGTCTCCACACCTGGATACTACTGCTGTGGCATGGCACTGCTGTTTTTACAGCAAAATTAACCTAGGAGGACCTAGCATTCCCATGTCCCCTTTAAGTCTGCCCCCTGCTTACTCACTCTTAGTTCTCCTATTGTTATGCTGTACTTTACTCTGTGGACTACAAGGAACAGCATACCTCTCCATTGCCCCTTGTTCTGCCCCCTTCCGTCACTGTACAATTCTGAGGTTGTAAAAGTGAAACACTTCCTATGCTCCTGTGAGCATAGTGATAGTAGCTCTCTTTGGTTCCCACAGAAAGCCACCAATAGACAGGGCCCCTTTCATCCTCCTAGTGTAATTGCCAAGTGAGATTTGGCCCCACAAGAGAGATCTACTTCATATGAATTCAGTGCAATAATATATAATACATTAGTTAAATTGCCCTGAAGAAGAAAAAAAGATGCATTATTTACTTAGGATTTGTTGTACTGAACAAGCTACCTATGATCTCACTGTATGAACAAATCTTGCAGTATTGCTATTGTCATCATCTTCATAAAGACCCTAAGACGGACCCAACGATACAAGACCTCAGTTCCATTGAATGCCCTATGTGTTTTATGTCACGTATTCTCTACAGTTTCGCATGAAAGCTTTTTTCCTGTACTTATGTATTTATAATAATCTTCCTTCTTAACAGTAAGAAAACACATGAATGAAGGGTACCAAATGTTTACACAGATGTTTTTCTGCTACTTTATTTTTTTAGTTCCTCTGAAATTATGTGATTTCTCTGACAATGTAAATATAAAAACTTTGTCAAAGTTCAATACAATGAAGTGTTTGTTTTATTACAACAAACTGCTGAACACAACAACATTTCTATCTGTGTTCCAATGATGATTTAGAGCCTGCTGTGCTTCTGTCAAGGCATCAATTCTTGTTTCAGCTGGCGAACAGGTTTTCCTGTGCTGTTTTTGATAAGGACCCTGATTAAAGAAGATAGTTCAGTACTTGGGTTTTTTTTAAACACCTGGGAAATTCCACTGAATTTTGCATACCCATTTAACTGCCTTGTAAATCAGGGTCTATGTTGCAAACAGAACTCATTGTAGGATGAAATATCTTGACTTAAGACATGAAAACAGCCCACACTTATTATTTACATACCATGCACATATTCCCAGATGAGGATGTTTTCCCCAAAGCAAAGGTAAATAAACAAGGACTTATAATAAAATACCAATCATTATTTAAACTCACAAATGTAGCCAATACTTAATAATAATATACTTTTCCTTATCTCTGTTCTTTGTGAGATATAGGGTTTGTCTTCATAGTGCAGGTATCATAAGCAAACTTAGTAGGTAGTAAGAAGTATTGTGCAAGCTAATCTACTTGCTGAATCTCACTCACCTTCTCTCCATTAACCCTCTTTGCAGGAGGCAGCTACTGGACTCACCCATAGTAAATGCTCATTTTCCGCACTCTCCTATCACAGCCTTCAACCAGGGGCAAGTAAACAGTGATGTTTCATGAAAAGTTTGGGTTTGGACCTGCTCCTCCCCTGCAACTCCTTCCAAGTCCCCTGCCCATGATCGGGGAGCTAGGGCCAGGAGCTCTTTGTTGTTAGGTCAGGGATACATTGTCCCCACCCAGGCTGGTACAAGGCTGGAGGGGGCAGGAGCAGATCTGCTCCCAGGAGCAGCAGATCTGCTCCTGCATCTCTGCACATATAGATGCCTGCCCAGGGTGGGTTTACACTAGAGTAATTGACTCTAATGTAAGCCTTCCCCACAGCATTTTTAAGAACAAGGGAGAAAGAGTAGAATTTGATTCCATACATTATACTATGCTAACAAATAAACCAACTAAGAAAGCTAAAAAAGATTCAGAATGCATGTCTTCTTCCCATTCCTCACAGGGCAGCGGAGGCAAGGTGTTAAGCATGCCATCCCAGAATTTGAGGTGGTGCTCTGAAATAGTCCTCATTATCAGGGATATTGGGCATTTAAGCAATATATTTTCCCCCCTCATTTATTCTAATGCCTGTGGAAACCACTTGAAGATAAAAAGACCTTATGTTTTCCAATTGCACATTCCACACCTATCTTCTTATAGAGGAGCTTCCATGCTGCTAAGGTTAAACAGTACAATGCAACATCAAATACAATAGTTCTCCTCTTAAAACACATACCTGCATTTTTTTCTCAATGTACCAGCAGCGGCATAGCATAAGATCTGTGTGTCTTCGGGATGTCATCAGCTTTTTTGCAAAGATGTAGGAGCTATTCCAATGAATCTCTGGATATTAGAGTAATTCTGTCTTTACTTTATCTGCTACAGTATGTAACATCACCCGACAGGTACACTTCGGGTTCTTGGGCAAGCTGACTTTCTGTTCAGGAAGCTATAAAGTGAGAGGAGAAGAAAAAGGTTAATGATTCTTGAATCAGAAGTGCTTTGAAAACCGTATGTGCTAAGAATGTTTTCAGTGAAATAGCTTAATTAAAGCAGGAAATTATAAACTATAGTTTCTTGGGCAGATGTGTATGCTCCCAGCCCCAAGTAACTGGAAGAACTGCTAATTTCCAATTTCACATCTAAACTGTAAGTAGGTAATGACTAAGACACAGAGGATCAGTCCATTTAAATTATGTTGTTTTTGCTATCAAATGTGACAGTCCATCCATTTACATAAGACTGCAAGGGTTCTGAATTCCATTTTCTCTTCTTTTTATTTTCTAACAATAAATTTTAAAAAATGTGGTTGGACAAGAACATGCCTGGATTTCCTCTGTAATGAAACGCTTACAAATTGGCATTTTCTCTTAAAAGTGTGTTGCAACATTCTTTAGTGGAAAGAGCGAAATGGAATGACTTTATATTAACAGAGACTTTTAGAAATATGGAAACAATTTATGTCTTTTGTTAACATCACTAATTCACTTAGTTCCCCCCAAAATAGTAAAAGGCAGAAACTGGATATTTTGCAGAGATGAGAAGACTATTTTTATAGAGCTATAATAAAGAAAAGCCTGCCATACTCTTTGTAGTGATTTAGGACTCTAATGTTCAAGTCACTTATCCTTGTGTCTAAGGAATTTCAATTCAAACCATAGGCTTGTGGGTCAACTGGTGTTTGTTATTTATCAAAATCACTGAGTGTTTTTGCATCACTGGCATTTACTCTTGGAGCCAGAACTTACAAATACATGAACTGTTAAATGTATTGGCTTAAAAATCACTGTGGGGAAGGTGTTTCTTGTTGACTGAGTGGAACTACAGGTAAATCTTCAATAATATTCTGCCTTGACTGGATTGCTCCATAATTGCTCCAGAACACTAACAAAGGAAGCAGAATTCATGCACACTCTTGTGTATTTGTTGTGTAAAATCTGGAATAGCACAGTGGCACTGTTCAGAAGTTTAGAGACATAAATATTAAAGAGAAACTGGAATCCGAATCTGTAATGCCAAAACTCCTGCTCTTCCCCTGGACTAATAATCCCTACTTGTCAGCAGGGTTATTTGGCTGGGGGAAGTGCTGCACTAATGTTGCTTTACTGCTTCTTGGTATCTTTGATTGGGCATCTTTGCCTGGCATGGTATGTTGCCACGTAGGCATTATCTAAATGTTTTCAGTAGGATTTTTGACAAATGGCCAGCATGGAACTTTGAATCCTAACATTATTGAAGCTTCAAGGATTGAAATTTAGGTGTGCCTTAAGGTTCTCTGGGAGTTGAAAGCAGCATGTGAGGATATATAGTATGATATAATTTTTGTTCCCTCCTTGTAGGCATGGGTAATTCTCATTATTCATTTAAAAAAGAAAACACTCTAAGTCTCAAAGTCATTTAGGCTAATGTTATCCCTGAACAAATTTTCATGCTTGGATAATTATAACCCCTTGAGAGCCAGGCTTTATAATAGAATTGTTGACAGATCCTTTGCTAGAGGGTACTGTTGTAACCCATTCTGTTCCATTCCTAGATACGAAAAGTATCCGTTCACTTCAAGAACTTAATTGATAAATAGATTTTGCTTTGAAACTTCAAAGTCTAACAATTTATAGTAACACAAAAGAACTTTTATTTGTTGAACCAAGTAAAGAATGCTAAAGTTCATATCAGGAATGCAATTAAAGTTGGTTGAAACTTTCCATCAAAACAACTGACCATAAAATAAGATTTCTCAAAATAAAAATCTATTAAGATTTTTTTTTCTGTTTTTCAACTGAAAAGTCACCAACATTTAATTTTTCAAAACCAACATTTTTGGTTCCCAAGTTTTGTTCTTTCATTGCAAAAATTAAATGTCTTCAGAACCTGAAGTGTGTGTGTGTGTGTGTGTGTGTGTGTGTGTGCATTCATTTTTTTTTTAAATAGTTTCTAATTTTATACAAGCTGCATTGTGGTAGCAATTGGTGTTCTATCACAATGTTGATAGTAATCTTTAAATCTTACATAGTGATTTTCATACCTTGAAATCAAAACACTTTCAAGAAAAAAAGGATAAATATCACTATCTTCATTTCATACAGCTTTTTCTTTCTATTTTTAGTACCATATTTCACAGTGTGTAAGTCAGGTTTTGAAGCCCTTGACTTATACAGCATGCCAGCACCGCTTGCAGGGGATGGGGACATGCCTGCCGAGTGACAAGCCTGGCCCCATCCCTGTTCCTGTCTCTTGCAAGCGGTGCCGAGCCCGGCACCACTCACAGGGTGTGGGGGTGGGGCTCAACGTTTGGCTGGTACGACCCCATCCTCTGTGAGAGGTGGTGCCAGTGCCACTCACAGGGGATAGGGCTGTGCCAGCCAAATACTTGCCCCGCCAAGCCCAGCACTATACCTTTCCCCTGTAAGCAGTACTGGGCTCACAGGGGATGGGGCTGCACCAGCCGAGTTCCAAGCCTGGCCCTGTCTGCAACTGATGCTGTTAAACACCAAGCCTAGCACCGCTTAGCAGGGGATGGGGATGGGGATGGGATGGGGTAGGGCTCGGTCAGGCTCAGTGCTAGGCTGGCATGGCCTCATCCCCTGCAAGCGGCACCAGCAGTGCTGCTCGCAGGGGATGGGGCCGTGCCAGCTGAGTGCTGCTGAGCCCAGCTAAGCCCAGCCAGCCCTGCCAAGCCCTGCCTTCTTTCCCATCCCCATCCCCTTCCCTGTCCCCTGCAAGCAGGACTGCGCTCAGTGCCACTCACAGGGGATGGGGCCACGCCAGCCAAGCTCTGAGCCCAGCCCTGATTTATACACTATGCCTATGAAAATCCTTACCTTTCAGATTGGAAAGCCAGGGGTCAACCTATATACTGTGTTGACCTATACACCATGAAATATGGTAGGTTCTGCTTGACCTTAAGTCCCACCCTTTAATTAAACCAAGAGTCCCTGCCCAGCCAGGGGCTTCCTGCTAGATGTCCCATCAGCCAATCAGGGAAGGGAGCTGGGACCTGCCTTTCCCCTGCAGTTCTTTCAAGCCTTGTGCCTCAATTGCCCTATCAGGGCACAGGACTAGGACTAGGACCTGCCCCTGACCAGGACAGTTACCAGCCCAGCTCTGCAATCAGCTCCACCCAGCCTCCAGTGCTCCAACAGCAGGCAGCTCCCAGGGGCAGAGAGCCATCTGCTGCCCCCTGCTGCCCAGCAGACTGGGAGCAAGTTTGCTGTCAGTAGGTCATCTACATGTGCCATACAGCATGGTAAGTAATCATGATCACGAGCCAATTTCCTACTGGTATTTACAGGTTGCATATTTACTCACAGAGTAAATTACTGAGTAGTAAGCATCTGCATGTGTAGATGGTGGTGCTTACTGTGCAGTAATTTGCTCTAATCTCCAGTACGGCATCTTGTGTAGATGTGCCTAGTTTCCACTATGCTTGTGTATCTCTTTTAAACTGTATTTGGGGGGGAGGAAGGAAACATCAATGAAACTGCACAGCTCCTCACCCATCTTTTATGGCTTGACTTATTCCAGGTGAACAGATTAAATAGTTCTCTTCTAAATAACTCCTCTTTTAGAGCCAAAATATCACGACCTCTTTCCTCAGGTTTTGTGTTTCTAGTCTTGCACTTTCATAGATCATAAACTCTCTCTTCACCTTTTCTGAGCCTATGGCCTGGCAGAGTTCTTTCC
>NW_005842054.1:1966368-1991504 GCF_000455745.1 Alligator sinensis
TATTTCAGACGGGGCTGTGATTTCCTAGCAAGTCATTCCAGCTGGTCAAATAATCACTCCCTTAATCCTTCCCACGGAAATCTAATGGAGACACTGTCTCCCACCCCATTCTCATTAAAAAGCTAGGCAATTATGGCATTGATGCCTACGCAGTCAGATGGGTTACAAATTGGCAAAGGGGCTGCACCCAGAGAGTGGTAGTGGATGGGTCATATTTGATCTGGAGGGGTGTGGGCAGTGGGGTCCCTCAGGGCTCGGTCCTTGGACCCGCACGGTTCAATTTCTTTATTAGCAACTTGGACAAGGGGGTGAAAAGCACCCTGTTCAAATTCGCTGATGACACCAAGATTTGGGGTGAGGTGGGCATGCTAGAAGGGAGGGACAGGATACAGCTGGACCTGGACAGGTTACAGGGGTTGGCAAATGAGAATAGGATGGGATTCAATACTGACAAGTACAGGGTACTGCACTTGGACAGTAGGAACCAGCAGCATACCTATAGGCTGGGGAACTCCTTCTTGAAAGCACAGTGGCAGAAAGAGATCTTGGAGTCATTATCGATTCCAGAATGAACATGGGCCACCAATGTGAGGACGCAGTCAGTAAGGCTAACTGCACCTTGTCATGCATCCACAGATGCATCACAAGCAAGGACAAGGAGGTGATCCTCCCCCACCTATGCAACACTGGTCAGGCCACAGTTGGAGTACTACATCCAGTTCTGGGCACCGCACTTTAGGAGGGATGTGGCCAGCATTGAGAGGGTCCAGAGGAGGGTCACTTGCACGATCTGGGGACAGAAGGGCAGACCCTATGAGGAGAGGCTACGGAACCTGAACTTGTTCAACCTTCACAGAGAAGACTGAGAGGGGACCTGGTGGCCATCTATAAACTTACCAGGGGGGACCAGCAGGGAATGGGAGAAACCCTGTTCCCCCGAGCACCTCCCAGAGTAACAAGGAATAACAGCCATAAATTGTTTTGAGAGTAGGTTCAGGCTGAACATCAGGAAGCACTACTTCACAGTCAGGGCGGGTAGGATCTGGAACCAACTTCCAAGGGAAGTGTTGCTGACTCCTACCTTGGGGGTCTTTAAGAGGAGGCTTGATAATTTCCTAGCTGGTATGAACCCAGTATTCTCTCCTGCCCAGGGCAGGGGATCGGACTTGAAGATCTGCTTAGGTCTCTTCCAACCCTACATCTATGAATCTATAATAATCCCAAATAACTGTCTGGGCCCACTGAGAAAGAAGGAGCTCAGCCCACTGAAAAGGCTTGTGGTCACAAGCCCTTAAAAGACAATGGACTCCATTTCCTCTACCATCCTTCTTCTAGGCAATATTGCCCAGGACCATCACCCATTAGCTGCTTCAGTTATTTCTCTGATCTTCATCTGCCTTCCCATGATACATGGAAAGGCTAAATGGAACCAGTACCCCACTACAGTGTCTAACATTAAAATGTTAAGGCACATTATACTTCACTGGAAAATGTTAAGGTACATTATACTTCAGCACTTATTCATGGACACCAAGAACACGTGTATACTACCTCACTTCTGAGCATGGGACCGTTGCCAAGAAGCTTGGCCTTACCCACTTGTTTCTATTCAGTGTGGAACCAAGATCCTGGCACCTGAATCACATGCCCTCACGCACTTGGAGCCCTGCCTTCAGGCTCAGGCATACATGCTTAGGGTTATTCTGTGCTGGCTGTGTTGCCTAATTTTCAGGGTTGGTTGTATGCTGTTTAAGAGTGGGCAGGGTTTGTTTCTCCACAGCAATTTGAAGCAAGGCTTTTAGAGGCATAGCCTAATTTATCCACTGAGGAGGAACAATGGTGCAGGGGGAAGGAGGGAGGAGGCAGGCTTATTTCCTCAATGCCAGTCTTGGGCTTGTTTATTTTTAACTGGGACTCAAAAATACAACTTATAAGGAAGAATAGGCCAACTCTTTCCAGATTCTAAGTACAAATGATCTGGCCTTGTTTGTAAGTTATTTTACTAAAATCTGAAAAGTTTCATGCTTTTTTAACTTCATCTTTAGTAGTAACAGTAAGTAAATATTTTGAATAATGTCTAATCTAATTCTTGCTATAAATACATTTAGGGAGGGTTTTTTTCTGTTTTAAACCATCTTGGAACTATCTATGTGGGTGTGTAACTTGGGCAACGGAATTATTCCACCAAGTTTTGATAACATCAGCAGCATTGTAAGCAATTGTTCCTCCACCTTCCTGATGGGATGTTAATGTCATTTTTTGTCCACCATATATTATGTAAAAAACCAACCACTCTCAAGCACCTATGTAAGATAAAACACTTTTGTAGTATTAGAGCATTTCTTCTTTCAGCTGTGACCTGGCTTCTGCAGAGGCATCATGCACACTAGCCACTAATCTATGCAGGACTTGTGATTTGTAAACTACCTGTGTACAAACCCCCCCAGTTTTCTCTTTTTTTTATTTGAAAATATATTCCCTCCCATTCTCCAACCATTTCTGACTTTTTATCTCCCTCTCTATTCCCTATAGATAAGTATAAGTGAGCTAAGACATAGGATAAGCGTCAGCATTTTATTTTGGTAGCAAGTTGTATTTGTTTTGTTTTTTCTCCTTCTTTATAATTATTATGTTTATATTGATTGTTAGTGTTCTATATTACTGTTTTACTGATACTATATGATTTAGGCCTACATATGTAAGTTAACATAAGTCATGTCAAGTTTCCATTTTGTTTGTCAAGTCTCCATCTTGTCCCCAGGCCCTGTTGTGTAACCTATGACTCATATCTACCCCTCCTGTGTAACTTTGTCCCTGAATGAATGGGGATGAATGAGGGTGCTTGAGAGACAATGGCAGTAGGTCTCAAAATAGCTCCCTCTGAATGACCAAACCATCAACACCAATACCTGGACCAACAACCCAGCCATTAGGACCACCTCCAGCATTCAAGAAACAAAAGATGAGGCAACCCACCATTGTGCCAAGGCTGCACATGCTTAGTAAGAACACCTGGAACCCTCTGGAACAGGACTGGACATGCTCTCCCCATAGGAGATCATAGGTAGTCTGCCCCATAAAAAGGGGTAGTGAAGACTGACTCCTTGGAAAAACCTCTCCATCTGGACCAGCACCATGCCACACCACCTATCCACCCAGAGGCCCTTCCGGCAACCCCCCTCTGGACAACACCTGCTGGACAAAGAACCCTTTCCAGCCTGGATAGGTAGCTATCACTCCCCACCCTCTCTTCAACCAAGGACTTGGACTCTGTTTCTCTTCCCTACCTGGATTCCAACCCTTCCACTGAGTCTCTTTCTCAGAGACCTACCATTGTGAGTGAGAGAGAGAGAGAGAAAGAGAGAGAGTGGGAACCAGTAACTTCATGGGGCTGTGTAGTGTGGTGTCTGTTTAATAAACCTCTTATTTTGAAATCCCGAGTTGGATTTTTGTCTGTTTTCTAACTGTTTCCTCCTTGCCGCCACTTAGCTGCCCCCCAAACTCCCAGCTGTCTGCCTCACTTTCCATCCCCAAGCTCCCAGGTTTCTGCCTCAGCTTCTTTCCTGGCTGTCTCCTCCTCACTACCGGGCTTTTTCCCCTGCACCAGTGACCTCGAGTAACCCTGGGGCCACTTGACCTTAAGTAACCCCAAGCCTCAGTTCCTCAGCCAGCTTCTCTCTAGTCCACTGGTTCTAATCCCGGTTCCAGCAATTTTCACTCCTTACACTTTCTCTCTCACCTTAACCTTCCCCCAGGTATCCCAAGTACCCCAAACACATACATACATAACATACCATCCAAGTCAGGAACTCACCTGTGTGTATGCGTAGGTGGGTGGTATGTGTGAGAACTGGTGAATATATACACATATATGTCATCGTGTGCGTAATATATGAATTAGTGATCCATTAATGTATATGGAGTGTGTGGGTATTGACAACTGATTGTTGCCTAATTTTTGGTGTGTAGTGTGTATGTGCTTGAATTGGTGATTGGTATGCATGTGCCTAGGCTGGTTTGGATGTGTATGTGCCTGAGTTGGTTGTGTGTGTGTGGGTATGTGTGTGTGTGTATGCACCTAATTGGTTTGTGTATTTGTATATATGCAACTGTGTCACACCCTCCCATCTAACAGCGCAATATTGAGATCCTGAGAGTTGGCCTGACCCCACAGGGCAACATGTGTAACCATAATCTAGGACACTGAAATTAATCTGTCACTACCAGGATTCTTGCATGATATTTATAATTAACATCACAGGGAGATTTTTCTGAAAATGTAGCTACTCAGACTCCAGTATAGAGTCTGTCCATAATTTGCCCATAATTTCCTAAAATGTTTCTCATTATTCTTAAAAGCTAGAATCCATCAGGCATGTTCAAACACAGATATGGAGGTTGCATTGTAGTTTTCCTACTTGTGGATAGGATTTTGCTGATAATCTATTTTGAAGAATATTTTTTCGTGTGTCATGTATATATCAATTCTATAAAATATTAAAACATGGATATCCATAAAGCTGAGTTATTTCTACAGATAATAAAAAACTAAATTATAAAGAAGAAATGGGCCTTTCATCATCTACCACAGTGATTCTCAACATTTTTAAACTCAAGTCACCACACGTTTGAATCAAGACACTGCTCAGAAAGTGCTAGCTCTTCACTTTCACTCACTTTTTGACTCTGGGGAAGAAAACAAAACAAGACAAAACAGAGTGATTTTTCTTTTGCAAAAAACTTAGAAAGGCCACAGCAAGTAAGAATGTTTTTGACACTATAGATGCCTATTTGAAATATGTTTTTTTTCTTAAGAATCATGTGTAGGTATTTGTGCATCTAATAATGTGATCTTGCAGCAACCCAGGGTACTGCAGCATCCTGGCTGAGAATCACTATGCTACAGGTTAAAACAATTCAAGTGTTAGTCTCCCACATGTCTTAACTTCTGTTTTTACTTTCTTTTTTGGTAAAAACACTGGGTCTTTTTCTAGAAATAAGAAAAGACATTCAACACACCCTTCCATTATTTACAACTCTTTATAATTTTGGAATCTATGCTTCTTGAAAGGGTTGATAGGGGTCATGCATGTTTTCTTGAGTTTGTTTTACTGATATGGCATGCATAGTCTTTATGTATAAGTAACATCAAACTGCTTTTAGCCTTATTGCCTTAAGTTTGTGTGTGTTGTGGCACTAAACGTACTGTGCAGTAAGCAGAAATAGGCCATCATCTACATGTGTAGGCATTGAAGTGCATTAATGATGTGTGTGGTCTGATTTGGGACTAAAGTTAGTCCCAAGTCAATCCACACAGAGTGTTACCATGCAGTAAAGTGTTTACATGTGCGTTACTGCACATTAACTAATCAGATGTAAATTTAATACCTGCATCACATTTATGCCCAAGTCGGCATAAGTCATGATAGTTACTGTACAGTACAGGCATGCACGTGTAGCCACACACCTGTACTGTGCAGTCATTTTAGGTTACTGAGCAGTGTTAGGTTACTGCACAGTAAATTTGAATGTGTAGACATGCCCACTGACACACACCTAGACCACATCGAGGGTCAGAGCATGTCATAATATTCTGGATACAGTCAGATCTCTATGGAACTGTGCTGGTAACAGTGAATAGCAATTCCTTTTGCTATACTCCTACAACCTCAGTTAGACCCCTCCTCCTGCTGTGCTTTTCCAAGTGCTCATGGTAAGCAACATAGCAACCACCCTGGAGTTCTAAATGGCCCTGGATTTGCTGTGATAGTAATATTTGCCTGCTTAAGTAACGTATCACAATTTTAATTACACAATTATAATTATACAATTTGTTAGACCCCGACTCCATGTGGCACCCAACGACTAGGGAGATGACGATCCAATTGCCCATGGATCCTATTACTCATTAGCCAGAGCAAGCAGGGAGCAAACACTGCCACACATTGCTCGCAACAGCTTTATTCAGAATGGAGACAGCTTCGGACAAGGGTCCCTCACAGACACACAGCCCATGAACCAGGGGACCTGCACTAAACATTAATTCTTTTTACATTTTATACACCTTGGTTCATACATATTAACATTCACTCCACCTATGTCCCTCCTTGGGTTCCACTGATTTCTCCTCCTATCTCAAGCTCCGCCTCAGTTTAATGTTTACTTCATTAGCATAGAATTGCCTATGCAGTTATTTCATTTACATATCACTCTCTGCTAAGAGTGCATGTGTAAGGCCATGAACTCAGGTACTCTCAGTCACTTTCTGGTTCTTTCTTGTTCTTTGCTGATTTCAGCACCAGCTCCAAGGCCATATTTCTGCTTTCTCTCCTGATGATAGCTAGTGGGCTGCATCTTGTTCTTTTTATACAAGGAATCATGTATCCTACACACTATTCCATTGCTAAAGAAACTACTTGCCTAAGCATTTGCAAGGTTAGTTTAATATATCATTTTGCCTTGTGACCAGTAGCTCTGCTGAGACACAGGAAAAAGCCTTTGCATTCAGCTGCAGATTCAAAGCTCCCCAAAAAATCCAAATTATTGTCACCCTAACACAATTGTATAATTGTATTCACAGTCTGTGAATATTCAAGTAACTTTAACTGTTTTCCTAATATGAAACCAACAAAAAATGCTGTGTTAGTCTCATCACATACCACCAGAGCCATTGAACCCAACGCATATTGCACAATATATAAAAACATTAAGAATTCATGGTTTTGCCATGAGCCCTGAGGAGAGATAGTAGGGCTGCTTCAGGAGCAGACTAGGGACAGTGCTATGACTGAATCACAATAGGATTTCCAATCTGCCTGTGCCTGGTACAGATTACTCCTTCTTCCATGACAAATCAGTATCAACTTGCGTATTGCATAGGTGGACTGGGAAGTACCCATCTCACAGAAGCTAATCTTCCCATCACACTGCTACCTCCAGAGGGGTAGACTGTGCATGGCCATTAAGTGTTACCTTCCTTCCCTGCAGGGTCCATTAAAGAGATTATCTTTCCTGCAGTAATCAAGAATTAGAGATAGAGCTTAGTCACATAGTTTGGATGTAGATTCAAACTTACCAGTCCTTCAAATTCAGATTCATTCCAATCCTGGGTCTTGCTTGAGATTCGGTGCTATCAACAATTAAACTAATAGGCTAAGGATAGGGTTGGGGAGGATTAATGGCTCAGTGACTTGGTAACAGAAGTTGGAGCACTTCACTTCTGGACTATCACTATAGATACAGTATACGCCAGATACAGTGACCAAGAGTTAACATCATCTTATAGTTTCATAGTTGATAGGGTCAGAAGGGACCTGAGCAGATCATCAAGTCTGCCCCCCTGCCGTGGCAGGAAAAAGTACTGGGGTCAAACAACCTCAGCAAGGTATTCATCTAACCTCCTCTTAAAGACCCCCAGGCTAGAAGCCAGCACCACTTCACTTGGAAGTTGGTTCCAGATCCTACCCGCCCTGACAGTGAAGTAGCGCCTCCTGATGTCTAGTCTGAATCTACCCTCTGCCAGCTTGTGACCATTATTTCTAGTCACTCCTAGGAGTGCTCGGGGGAACAGGGACTCCCCCAATGCCTGCTGGTCCCCTCTGACTAGTTTGTAAAAAGCCATTAGATCCCCCCTCAGCCTTCTCTTGTGGAGGCTGAACAGGTTCAGGTCCCTTAGCCTCTCCTCATAGGGCCTGCCCTACTGCCCCCATATCATGTGGGTAGCCCTCCTCTGAACCCTCTCAATGCTGTCCTCATCCCTCCTGAAGTGACATGCCCAGAACTGGATGCAGTACTCCAACTGTGGCCTGACCAGTGCCGCATAAAGGGGGAGGATCACCCCCTTGGACCTGCTTGAGACGCATCTGTGGATGCATGACAAGGTGCAGTTGGCCTTCCTGACCGCGTCCCCACACTGTCGGCCCATGTTCATTTTGGCATCAGTAATGACTCCAAGATCCTTTTCTGCCTCTGCACTGACAAGAAGGGAGTTCCCCAGCCTGTAGGTATGCTGCTGGATCTTCCTCCCCAGGTGCAGCACCTTGCACTTGTCAGTGTTGAAACCCATCCTGTTCTCATCTGCCCACCCCTGTAACCTGTCTAGGTCCAATTGCAGCCTATTCCTCCCTTCTAGCATCCCCCCACATCTTAGTGTCATCAGCAAATTTGAACAGGGTGCTTTTTACCCCCTTGTCCAAGTCACTGATGAAGATGTTGAACAGGGCGGGTCTGAGGACCGAGCCCTGGGGGACCCTACTGCCCACATCCCTCCAGGTCAAAAATGACCCATCCACCACCACTCTCTGGGTGTGGCCCTCCAGCCAGTTAGTGACCCATTTGACTGTGTAGGCATCGACGCCACAGTCCCCTAGTTTTTTAATGAGAATGGGGTGAGAGACAGCATCGAAGGCTTTCCTGAAGTCCAGAAAGACTACGTCCACTGCTACCCCTGCATCTAAGGATGTTGTGACCTGGTCATAGAAGGCCACCAGGTTGGTCTGACAGGACCTACCTCTAATGAACCCATGTTAGCTGCCCCTAAGCATAACCTCTCCTCCTGGCCCCTCGTGGACATGCGCCAGGATAATTCTCTCAAACAGCTTACCCAGGAACGAGGTAAGACTAACTGGCCTATAGTTCCCTGGGTCCTCCTTCCTCCCTTTTTTCACATTGGCCCTTTTCCAGTCCTGATAGACTGCAATCTGTAAAATGACCAATTGGTCTTGGTCCTCCCATCTGTACCAAAAGCTTACTTCACCATAAGAGATGACACAGAGACTAAGACTGAATGGGAACCATTCTGTTTCTAGAGATAGTGGTCCTAGCTCACTGCTAAATTATACATGTTAGGTAGTCAGTGTGAGTCCATTTACACTCTCCTTGCTCCTTGCCACATTTCTTCAATGGAAGACTTTAGTCTCTATGGCTGTGATGGCAGCCCCATTCAACAGGATCTAAAAGCCCTCTCAAAACTAAAACAAAACAGTCACCACAAGAAGTCAGGGGGTGCAGAGCCTCATCTCAAAATATTATAAATCATTGCTTAAGTAATAGAAGTGAACCCCTCCCAAAACTTTTATTTTAACTGGCTAAACCACAGTATAGTGTGTTGATCAAACAAAGTTACTACTACTGAACCAGAATCTGCTTTTCCACACATCAAAGCAAAAATAGCACAGATCTTGAATGGCCATTCTGCCATTTCCAGGAAAACTAATGCAGCTCTAACTATTTTTTCTGCATGATGCAACTAGTTAAAACACTGACTTCTTTTTTCATGGGATTAAATCATTTGTTGCTTATATCTTGTTGTTATTATTAACAATAACAACAGCATATTATACATTTCTAGCTAAATACTTAATTAACTCCTGTCACTAAAGCATGAAGTCATGCCTGTCTGTTTTGTCAAAATAAATCACATCATAAAGATGCCACCTGATAATATTTTCAAATAATTTTTATTTTATATTCTCTTCAAGTTATTATTATCTATACAAAGTACGCAGCACTTGAGAACACAAGTTCATATTAGGAATCTATGTGAAACTTAAAAAGATGAGATGATAAAAATATACAGGTAGGTTTTAAAACATTAAAAATTAATGTTACCGATGAAATAGATAAAAGTATCTCTCTAACACATATACCAACCACATGCCTTGTCAAAAGCCTATGGAAATCAACCCTATGATACATGTGCATGATTATAAGTGACTCTTATTTAAGACAGTGTAAAATGAACCAGATTCCTCACAGAAAAAAGGAATGTAAAGAGCCTTTTAAGTATTATAATATTATTTGACTAATACCATTTCTATGTGGAAAGTGGCTCTTCACCTATAACATAACTGAAGACAAATAATGTTAGATAAACAGTACTTGAGAAAGGAAAGCTGACATCTTCCATGGCACCCCAGTAAATAAGTCTTGACAAGTTCATTCCTACAGAACATTTCAAAGAGCATAAATGTGATATTGACACCAGATTAGCAAAGAGAGAACAGAGGACAAAAACCAGGGTTATTGAAAGGGCTTTGTGAGCCTGCATAACACAGCAGATTTAACAGAATCAGCTTGAAAAGGTGACGAATACTGAGTCTGTCACCATGCAAACTCTATGACATATGGCCAATAGGTTGTTGGTAAATATTTAATAAAGTGAAACATTAGTCTCTGACGCAAAACCTCTAGTATTACAAAGAAGTAAAGGTATTGCAACAAAGCATGTGCTCTTTTTTGACAGTGGTGCTGTGTTACAGGTTGCCCGTGCCTACAGACTAAAATTAAAACTCAGTCTGTTAACACAGTGTAATACTGTGTAACACAGTAGAGGAGGAGGCCTCTGCAGATTTTCTTTTTAGTTAAACCTGTCTTCTACAGTTCAACAGCTTGACAGCAAAGTAAAATTATATTGTTTTTTCTGGAACATTTGTGCTCCATAGAATGCACATTGTTGTTCCTCCTTTAAATTCTTTATTGCCAAATCTCGTAGAGTTGTTGCAATATCAATGCATCAGTCCTGTTCTGTGCATACTGTATGTATTGTGACATGTATGAATCTAATGTAGCATACAAACAGTGCCATTACATTAAGAGAACTGCAAACCAGAGCTGTAATCAGACCCCTGAAAAGTTTCTGTGACTGGACACTGGATGTTTGAGAGGATTAGTACAATAGTCTTTTATCTCTGGAGTTACAAACTGAAATCTGAATGACAAGTAACAGGAGTTTAGCATCTTCAGTCTCTAGCACATCATCTTCCAAAGGGGACTGCAGAGTTAACAGTCTTAGCTCAGGAGAAGGGTGAATAACCAGCACATGGAAAACCAGTACTGTATTCAGGTGCTTTGTGCCAGAATGATATGCAGAACTGTTTATTGACAACCCCAACCATTTAAATGCCATGGATTATATACTGACATCATTTAAAAATAATACATTTGGGGTTCTATTTATTTGTCTTGTTGTTTATGAATCCCTAGGAGGTTACAATTTCTAACTTTGCATTATAGACACTATACATTTAATGTCTTTAATACGTGAAAGCTAAGATATGTCTATAATCTCTTCATTCCAGTAGTTGGGAATTTCAGAAAGGCACCAAATACCATGAGATTCATGACAAAAATCATGAGAGTATATGTTTTAAAAAATTGGAACAGAAATTTTCAGCTATTAAAGATAAGGGCATCCAACCCCTAATGTCTATGAAACTATGAAAAGTTAATTGACATCATCTCACCTTGTTTGCTACAAGTTCTCTACTTCTATCTAGCAATTGTAATATGCAAAATCCAGAATAGACAATCCAGCTGTTGAATGGATGCATTTACTAGTTGGCTAAGTTCAGTTCTATTGTCTGGCAATTGATTGGAAAATACCATATATCTGACTCTAATTAGAAATATCATCCAATATACATACAAGTACCAAATATCATCCAATATACATACAAGTACCAAATTTAGTTAAGTCAGAGAGAAGCCAAGTCAAAGAAGTCAAAGACAGTGTTTACCTGCAACATTCCAGCTGTAGTATTCCTAGGGTGCGTCTACATGAGACATTTACTATGCAGTTAACTAATTAACTGGGCAGTAAGCATCTAGGTGTCCACATGTGCGCCCCTATTAGGTTGCACAAAACTAATAAACTGCAGCAGGGTGGCACTTGTAAATACAAGTACTGCTGCTGCAGTTTTTTTGTGCACAGCAGCACATGTGTAAATGCTGCCAGCAAGCAGCTCCCACATTGAAGGACCTTGTGCCTCGGCCAGATGCTCTGCAGAACATGGAGCCCAGTCAGAGCAGCCTCCAGAGCACGTGCTCTGGAGCTTATTGCTCCTCGGCACATGTTCACATGGTATGCCTGGGGACAAAAAACTCCAGATGAATAAACTCTGGAGTTTATTCATGTGCATTAATTATATGTGTAGACACGCCCCTAGAGTCTTAAACTTCCCCTGTCCAACAGACAGAGATGGATCTTTCTTTGTTTTGGGGGTTTTTTTCAACTAAATGGACACTTCAGGGCAGCAAATTTCCCACAGCACAGGTGAGAATCTGAGATTGCAACTATAGCAATGTGTGCAATATTATAAATCTTGAGAGCTTTACACAGGGCATGTCTGCACATGCATTTATGCTGGCTTAAATCTACTGCACAGTAAATTACTATGCAGTAAACAGCAATAGGCTGATGTCTACATGTACAGGCATTAAAGTGCATTAACACTGTGTGTGAACTGAATTGGGACTAAAGTTAATTCCAAGTCAGTCCACATACACAGTGTTACTGTGCAGTAAGTTGTTTACACATGCGTTACTATACAGTAACTAATAGGGTGTAAATTTGATACCTGCATGATACAGGTATCAAATTTATGCTCTAGTTGGCATAAGTCACTGTATTTACGGTGCAGTAAATGTGGATGTGTAGACACATGCCCATACTGTGCAGTAATTTTGGTTACTGTACAGTAAATGCAAACATGTAGACACACCCGCATTGTTGTCTCAGTGTAAATTAATGAAAACTAATTTCTGGTCAGCTGATTCTCCCCCGCTCTCTGACTATCTCATTACTTAAAGTCAAAATTTCAGCCAAACTAAGAGCAAAAATGTATGCCTTCTGAATTTAGTCTTAAATAGTAAGGATGCTTCTCAACATTTTTTGTATGGTTAATTCCTTCCAGCTTAAAGTGTGTGACAAGGCAACTTATTTTATGCATTATCATGTGATTTTCCATTAGACACATATCAAGAAAGCATGAGAAAGTTAAATTTGAACAGTATCTATTAAAGTATTTAAATTATGCAGTAATTCATACTGCTACTGAAGTTATGGGTAAAGCCCACTAGGTGGCACACAGCAACAACTCACAGTCATAGCACAAGCCCACCCTCTCAACTGCAATGTTCTTTTTCATGGCTGTATTATATAATGTTGATATTTATTAGTTATACTATGCAAATAAATACTACATGAAAAGAATGTCAGAGATACATGGTTAAGCAAGAAAAGTCAGAAAATACCAAATAAACATTATACATATAACCTTAACTCTGACCTCTTGTGCATGTGGCTCACAGCACACACCTACTGTACGATTATACATGGTTTCAAAAATAGTACAGTAGTCTACTTTGTTTGCTCAGGCATTTTTAAAAAAATCACCTTCAGCGTGATTGCTGTCCTGGAATATTTTAGCATGTAAAGCAAGTGCTTAAACAAATTATGAACACCTGAAAACTGCAAGTTAGAAGAAAAATGTACTTATGTCTTTAATCATACTATCTATAAATTGATACATCTATAAATTGAAGAAAACTCAGAGGTTAAAATTCATCATATTTTATCCTTCTACCAGCGTTTACACTTTAAAGCTCTGTGTAAATAGAGATGGGGAAACTGAGACACTGGATTAAGTGAATTACCCATGTTCACCAGTAGATGACAATAGAGTTACACTTCAGCAATTCCTGGGACTAACCAGTCTACTGGTCCATTTGACTCCAAGTTCTGGTGAATACTGGCATTCTGTGCTTATAAAACAGACATAGCTTAATGATTCACAAAAGCCACATGTTAAATTCATAAAGGCTGTTTATATCTTTTTCACAGACCCTGACCTTCTTTTAATGTTCACTAACACAACTGTGCTCAGGTGATGCATTCTAAAATAGACGCACGATGGTAAAATTCTAGCCCTCTTGTGGAACTCATACACAATCAAGTGAGTTCTCAGAGAAGTAGATAAATGAAAAGCAAAAAGATTCGTTTTGTGGTTAAGTACTCAAGAACAGAAGAAAAGTTTCCACAGTTAGACCTTTTATTTCATTCTGGTCATAAAAATATGTGCACCTGCACATGCAAACTTTTCAAGTCATCACTAACTGTTCAAAAGTACACACACAGCTGTATACAAACAAAGGAACTCATTTGTACTTCCCAGATAAGTTACCTGGCCCTTGGCTATATCTGTTATTATCATCTCATACTGGTAGCCATTGTCTTCTTTCTAATGAGGTTGTAGTTGTGGTCATAACAAGCTTACCACCCACACAATGTGTTTTCACTACATAACAGTAAAGGGTTGAAAAGGCCTTGTTTGTCAAGGTAATATCTGTGTTTATTTGATTTGTTTTACATTTAGCCGAAAAAAAATCTTTCCCTGTTAATGAAAGTACAGACTGCAGTCCAATTTCTCTTCATTACTAAAAAACTGTACATTTGAAATGTTCATTATTCTATGGTTGAAAGAGCCAAAGCAGTTTTGGGGTTTTTTTGAGGAGGAGGGAGACCAAAATTTCCTGGAGCAGAAGAATATTAAATGTTTAAATAGGAAGCAATGCATAGACACAGGTATTTTCCATTTGATCAGTGGAAATGAATAAAGAATCCATTCATTATAGAAGATAAATTATTGAGATTTTTGTTAGAGAACAGCATTCACTGATGGTCCTAGATAGCGTAATCAATCTCTGTGTCACTATTACAACACTGGGAACAGTTAGTACGAATATATGTTACTACACAGAAAAAATTGAAAAGTAATTCAGGATGGCTGTAATCCTTAGAGAAGTGAGCAGGCATTCACTTGCCCATAATGCCTTTCAGTTCATATCTGACTTTATATTTGAACCCATTTTGGGAAAATGAAAACTAGGATTGATTTTGAATCCCACCTCCCACTCCTCTGCTCAAATTAGGAAAAGTGCTCAGATATGAAGCTTTAATTTTGTCTATTATTCAGATACAAAGTTTGGAGGTTGAACAAGTATTAGTATCTGCAAACTTGGTACAGGACCACATGCAAAACAAACCAAAAATAACAATACTGTGAGTACTGACCACATGTTTGGTTGAGTAACTATATGAAACAATGTCAGAATATTAGGTGGTCTCAAATGGGACTCCTTGGGGATCTGTTCTGCATCTAGTGCAGCTTAATATTTTTATTAATGACCTAGCTGCAAGACTATGGAGCTTATTGATCAAGTCTGCAGATGACACAAAAATGTAAGGGGTTACAAGGGCTTCAGAGGATAGAATTCAAAAGGATCATGATAAATCAGAAAACTGGACCATATTAAAACAAAATGAAATTCAACTAAGACAAATGTAATGTGCTGTATATAAGGAAGAAAATGAAATGTATACACCCAGAATGGAGCATAACTGGCCAGGGACTCTGGTTGGGGGTAGGGAGCCAGGAGCCACAGTTGATCCTAGCCAGGCCCAGCCCCACTCTGTGCCACCACATGAGGCTGCCTAAGCCCCCAGGACTCAGGCAATGAGGCTAGGGCAGGCTGGCCCTGGTCCTGCCTTGTCACTGTCCCACAATCCCAGGGTCTCCATGGAGATTAGTCAGGAGCCACATGGGTGGAGCGCATGGCTGGGTGAGGAGCTGTGTCTGGGGCTGGGTCCAAGATCTGGGGGCAGTGAAAGCATAGGGCCAGCGCAGAGCCACAATCTGTTCCCTGCATGACCCTGCCCACAGAACTGGTGCCCATTGCGGAGGCATGCAGACAGTAAATCACAGCTCTGGCCCAGGCCCCAGGGCCAAGCCCCATGCTGTCACTGCTCCACAACACCACCCTGTGATCCTGTCCTTGCCCACCCCCATCCTGCTCCTGAACACAGCTCCCCACCTTCCCATAGCCCCATCCCACATAGGGAGTTTTGGTGAGCTGTTGTGATGGGGGTGGTGCTGACATGTCCCGTGTCATATCAGCAAATCTCCCTGTGTGGCCTGTGGGCCCAAATAATTGCCCACACCTGGACTAAAATGTGTTAGTGTAGAAGACAGAATGTTCTCTTCAGAGAAAAGTATATTTGGAAGTAGGGATTCCAAATATTAGCCAGAAGAACAGGAGAAAGAAGTCAGAGTCCATTGCCCTCCATACCATCTGCCTAAGATGTCACATCAGTGAATGCACCAAACTTTCAGATCATATTTTTAGTCCCATTTGGGGGATTTTCTTGATTGTCTTCAAATCCATTCCTCAGAAGATCTTCCCATTGTGGTTTTAATCATATTACAACACTTGTTCCTTTCTCACAGTGTCTTACATTTTCCACATTTTTTATCACACTACTTGTAAGTTTTCAACAAATATATGCTGCAAGCATGACTACAGCAAACCTTTTCCTCTTGGGGAGTGAGTCAGATTTTGTATCTTTGCATTGGTCCTTCAGCTTTGTTGTTTATACTCCCTGATCACTGTGATATCTTTATTTGCTACAATACTTTCTTGATCTTCACTTAAATGCCTTCAAATGTATTTGAGCTCATTTCAGAGAAATTACAATCCCTCTGACTTGAAGAATTATTGCCTATTCAAAATGGAATATCTTTAGGCATAAGAGGATTTTATTCAATTATCGTAAAAGATGAGCTTCAAGAAATAACATTTGGCTACACTGACAATGCTGTCTCTGATGTGTTGACCTCAAAGGTTGTGCCTATGCAAGTACATGTTTAATAGAGAAATGTGGCTTTAATATACTCTTGTTGGACTATCTATAGAAAGCACAGAAATAACAGTAGTAATGAGCAACCTACTGGACACCTATGTATTAGATACAAAGTTAAATAGTAATATTACTAATGTTGTTTTGAATATAATTTTAAAAAACATAGCTGCTTGGCAATGCATGTAAATAAAAACCCTAATATTATTTTGTTCAGTTAAATCTTTAAATATTTCCTGAATAATATAGGGCCTTACTATATTCCTGTTGGAAAGAATTTCAGGTAGTTTTCTTCCCTTCACCTACAAATATTGATAGCCCACAATAACTTGACAATAACTTGACACTGGCTGACTTTCATTTGATGTTACATTTTAGTGCTTGACCAATAGGATAACTAGTTAATAATAATAAAAAAAGTCTGGATATAAAAGTTTAAAATAAAAACCCACCCATTACAACATAAAAGCTGTATTTTAAATATCAGAAAGCCTACATTAGAAGTATTTCAAAGGTGTCTTTTAAAAGAAGAAGTTGTAGATAGTTTCTATTATTTACAAACAATATTGTTTGGGAGAAATTTTAATAAAAAAGAACAAATAATGATGGTAAATCGATAAAAATAAAAATTCTCAAATAGGGTCTTATGCACACTATTAATTTACTATTTTGACCCTTTTCCAGCAAATCCGACATACTTAGCTTTAAGGTCATACTTAAGCTTCCTTAAAGTTAAAGACAAAAGCATATGTTCAGTACTTTGCTAGAAAGGGATGGGCTTAAGCAGATATGCCTTTTTTCAGTTTTCACAAATAGGGGTAGCTACCAGAAGCTGAGTACAGTGGGCAGCAGAGTTAGAGATGGAGATGAACAGCCTAGAGTAATGGAAGAACTGGTTAGGGATTACTTAGAGAAGCTACATGTTTTCAAGTTAGCAAGTCCAGATGAGATGCACCTGAGGATAGTGAAGGAATTAGCTGAGGTAGTCCTGGAGCTCTTGGCTATCCTTTGAGAACTCATGAAGGTTGGATGAGTTTTAGGATAAATGTAAGAGAGAAAATATAGCAGCTATCTTTAAGAGGCAGAAGGAGGAGGATCCAGGGAACTATAGACTGTCAGCCTGACCTCTACCTTAGAAGCTCATGAAGCAGGTCCTCAAGGAATCCATTGTGAAGAACCTAGAGGAGAACAGTGTGGTCAGGAATAGCCAGCATGGATTCACCAAGAGTAAGTCATGCCCAACAGATCTGATTTTTGGTATGATACAGTGGCAGGCTCTGTGAAGAGAAGTGAGGGAGGAAGAACAGTGGACATGGTATATCTGGATTTTAGCAAGGCTTTTGACACTGTCTCCCATGACATTCTCATTAACAAGCTAAGGAAATACAGACCAGATGAAAGTATGGTAAGGTGGATACATAACTGGTTGAACCATCCTACTCAGTGAGTAGTCCCAAATAGCTCAATGTCTTGTTGGGAGAAGGTATCAAGTAGTGTTCCCCAAGGGTCTGTCCTGGGTCTGATATTGTTCAATATCTTAATTAATGATTTGGATGATGGTATTGAGTGCAAAGTTAGTGAATTTGAGGATGACACCAAGTTGGGTAGAATTGTGGACACTGAAGCATAGGGCTAGAATCCAGAATGACCTGGACAGATTGGAGAAATGGTCCACAATCAATGAGATGAGATTCAACAAGGGCAAGTACAAGGACAATTGGGACAGAATAATCATATGCACAAATACAGACTAAGGAATGACTGACTAGGTTGCAGTACTGCAGAGAAGGACATGGGGGTTATGGTGAACCATAAGCTGAATATGAGTCAACAGTGTGCTCTTGTTGCAAAAAAACCCAACAGCATCCTAGGTTGTATTAATAAGAGTGCCACTTGCAAATCAATAGAAATAATTTTTTTTCTGCTCTATTCAGCACTGGTGAGGCTGCACCGGAATACTGTATGCAATTTTCGGCTCCACACATTATGACAGACATGGGCAGTTTGGAAGGCATCCAGTGCAGGGCAACAAAAATGATTAGGGGTCCAGGAGACAAGATTTATGACAAAAGGCTGCAAGTACTAGGGTTATTTAGCCTATAGAAGAGAAGGTAAGGGGAGCAGGGATTTGATAACAGTCTTTAAATACCTGAAAAGCAATTACAGAGAAGAAGATAGGCTTTTCTCTGTGACTGTAGGGAATAACATTAGGAGCAATAGACTCAAAATGCAGCAGGGGAAAATAGGGATGGAAGAACTTTCTAACTATGAAGGTGGTCACCCATTGGAACAGGCTACCTCTAGAGAAGTTGTGGAATCTTCATACTTGGAAACTTTCAAAAGCAGGTTAGACAGACACTTGGCTGGGATGGTTTAGTCAGGAATGATCCTGCCTTGAGCAGGGGGTTAGGGTAAATGACCTTATGAAGTCCTTTACAGACATACTTTCCTGTGATCCTATGATCCTATTTAAGCACTTTGCTGAATTGGGCCCACTGAGAATGAAATATATAAATCCCACAGAATAGGTAACTCATGCGTAAGGTATTCTCAGCACTGTCAACCAAGCAGAAAACATCATCAAAGACTATTTAGAGGCAAAAGGCTTGGACTAACAACACATTTACACTAGATAATTCAGTATTTCTAATCAATATAAACAAGGACCAGACAGCTCTACATCAGTGTAACTTACCTAAATGTAATGTAGAATTTACACCAACAAAAATCTGATGTAAAACTAAACTGGTGGAAATTATACCTGCCGAAGCATTGTGTATGCAGAGTTATCACAGAGCGACCATTTGTTATGGGCAAACACATTGTTACTGGAACCTGCATTGCTTCAATAGCATGAATTGCAAGCCATTACACTGGAATACCTGGCTGTAGGGCTGTGCGAAGCTTCAGTTGCTGATTCGATTTGGCAGTGATTCGGTCCAATTCGGCAGCCAAATCCAAATCAAATCTGGAGACCCTTTAATCTCTCCGAATCAAACTGGAACCCTCTGGATCAATTCAGAGAAATTCGATGGTTCGGACATAGACACAGCTTACATTTTTTCTACATACCTCAAGGTACCAGGCAGCTCATGAACACTGTGATGGTGGGGTGGATGGAGAATCCCCCAAGAGTGTGGTGGGGGTCTCCAGTGCGCTCGGCGGTGGACCCAGATGTGGACCAGAAGCACTTCTGGTCATTTCTATGTCCACCACGGCGTGCATGGGGGGCCTTTCCCCAACGTGGCGACTGGTGCCTCCTGTGTCTGGGGGGGCATCCGGGGTCCCCCCATGGCTGATTGCCAAGCTGGTCCACTTCCAAGTTCGCTGCTGAGCACATGTCCCGCCATGCTCCTGTGAGACGCTCCATCTGCCCCACCATCACAGCGTTCATGAGCCACACCTGGTACCTCAAGATATGTAGAAAAAACATTTAAAGCTGTGCCTATGGCTGAATCACTGATTGTCCGAATCAGCATTGAATCTTCAGATTTGGATTCAGCCGAATTGAATTGGGACAGCGATCCGAATCAACTAATCGAATCACTGTCCTCCGATTCAGGCTGAATCCAAATCCGAATCAAATACACCCTGTTTTGCACACCCTGTCTGGCTGGCTGGCTGCTTCTGACTTTGGTGTTACTTACATTGTATAGCATGTCATGCGTCCAGGCCTGTGGCTGAAGAGCGTACGCCCAAGAGTATCAGAAAGATGAATCATTGGGCCTGGAATAGCAAAAAAACCCAAACAAACAGATAAAAAATATTGAAAAAAGGACTTAAGTGCTAAATTGCTTCAGGAATACAAGATTTAGGAACTAAGCCAATGTGAATTTAAAGTCTGTCCATGTCTGCTGCAAAATATTTTCTTAGTCATGCTATATATATGTTACAAGCAAACATTGCATTTGTCCTGGGAGAAAGCCTTTTGTCCCTGGATCATACAGAAATACATTACCATAATTCATCTTCATGTCCCTTTGAAGTATACTGGATAGAATGTGCTTTTCCACAGGATATTCTGTTGTATATCTTTACACTTATTGCAATTCATTCCAGAGACAAGTCTGTCAGGCTGTGTGCTCTCACAGGACACTTGCAGCTTGAAAGGGCTGTGCCACACCAGCTTTAATCTGGGCCAAATCCTGGGATAATTAATCCTGAGGTGAATGAGACACTGTTTTAGCATCCAGCAACTGTCCACAATTCCACGACAGGATGGTTCCACATTGAGCCCCCTTTAAGTGATCTTTTTCAGGAAATTCAATTAACACATTCAGTGGTATCTGCTGGAGCCATCTCTAGCTTTCTTTCACCAAAAGGCAAAAATCAGTTGACTACATTTTTTCTTAAGAAAGTTTTATCCATAAGAGAAATGACAGGCTGGTCAGTTAGCAGCCCCTTGAACCCACCTGGGGGCAAAAACCATTTTGTGACAGATATGAGGTTTATCATGGGTCTCAGAGAGAAATACTGGACCCAATTAAGTCAAGGCCTCTAGAGTATAAAGGAACAATTATGGTCTTCTCAGGTCTCAAATATATTCCTTTAGTGGAGGTGAATACTGATTTATCACAATCCCCATCAGAACACTAATCTAGGAAGATCCTGGATGACATAGCCCACTTTCTAGTGGTACCAGGGCAATATTTTTTTTAAAACCCTCTCTCTTGCAAAGGATTTTATAACACCAGAAAAGCATGTAAAATTTCAGAATGAGAGTCAATCCTGGACAAAATGTTACTTTTTCTTCTGACTCTATTTTTCTACTAACACTATTTTTGGTGCAAACAAAGAGTTCTTTCTATTGCAGAAGATGCATATTGCAGACCTTTTGTCCTTGCCTGACAGCAGCCAGCAAAGCAAGCTAAAATCTTTTTTTTGTGTGTGTGTGCACACCTAACAAACTAGGAACATACAGCAGGGATATGAGTAAGAAAACAACAAAGGTATGTTTTCAACTTCCTTAAGATATAGCAACTATTTCTACTTCGTTAAGTGCAAGCTATTCCTTTAGATTCCTCCTTCCTATCCTGGCCACTGGCAAAGTTGCGTTATTATCCTATGAGTCATTCTTCCTACAAAATATCTCTCTGGGTAGTAGTTGTTAATTAAACTTTCCCATTCCTCTTCTCTCTCTCTCTCTCTATTACAGTTTCTGGCAACAGTATTGCATCCTCTATTTTGAATGGGCATCTATATGTAATCTCCCTTTAATAGAATGGTAGGAAGGAATTGAGTATCTTTTACCATGTGTGCCTGCTGAGCATACAATCACTAATTATTTCAAGTATCCTTGTGAGTGCTACTGCTGATTTAAATAGTACATTTTCTTCATCTGCTTAGGACAATGTCATCTATTGTACAACATTTCTAGCTGACTCTTCAGTGGCATTCTAGCCAATGACCTTGAAAAGTTCTTTAGTTTCATGAAGAAAAATTGAAACATCTGTCCTTTTCTATGGTTGTGTATCTCTCTAGTGGCTAAAACAGCCTTTTTGAAAATTCAGGGTAGGAAACAAAAGTTACATTTGAATATTCCTGATAACTCAGCCTGGTGATGGAAATATGTATATGTAGCCAAAAGAAACTTACAAAAATGTATCTAGTAAAACCATGTGTATTGTTTTCTGCTTTAAATTAATTTTTGGTTGGGTAAAAAAGTAAACCTTACTTATTTTAGTTCTGTGGGAAGTTTTTCTACTACCTTTTTATTTCACTGCTGGTCAAACAAAAGTACAAATATTTCAAGATGGTTCTTTTTGACCGAATGAAGAAATTGCAAACTGTAATTTAAAGTGATCCATATTGTTACTGTTTATACCCAGTGAACCAAACCGAGAATGTGACTCCAGTGAAGTCCATCAAATTACGTCACGAATCAATTTGGGCCCATATGTCAAAACAAAAATGAAGCATAAATCTGACCTGAGTTATATCTCTAGCTCTAAATATATGAAGCAGCATGAAAGAACATATGAAAACAAGAGTGAAAGCAAGGAAGGAAGGAGACCAAGACTCATTAGTGGAGCAAAAGTGACTAGAAAGGAGATGTAGGAAAAGAAATCAAAGTTGCAGGCAAGCTGATCACAAGCCTGAAGTGAGGGAGATGCTTCAGTTTTGTAAGAAATTTGTCATGACAAAGCCAGTGGAATCCTCAGGAGAAAATATTAATCTGTCATAGATGTCATTATACTGACGTTACCATAATTAAAATAACTGAATAGTCTAATATGCCACGTGATCTATTTCTGCATATGACTTACCTGAAACAAGGTTAGCTCATGAAGGTAACATGTTGTATCCGGCAATGCTTTAAAGTTTTGTGCTCTGGAGATTCATATTATTAGTATTGTATTATACTATATATTATATGTAATATATAACATATTATAGACTTTAGTGAACATA
This sequence comes from Alligator sinensis, assembly GCF_000455745.1. Lineage (NCBI taxonomy): Eukaryota > Metazoa > Chordata > Crocodylia > Alligatoridae > Alligator > Alligator sinensis. Next base: position 1,989,254 of record NW_005842054.1, read on the forward strand.
GAGACCACATGTGAATGACTTTAAAAGACTTAAATAAAATCACTGTCCCTATGATACATGTTAGACTTTCTTTTAACACCTTCTAGCACAATAAATACCTAACAGGCATTGTTAAAATTTTGTTTTAAATGTGTACTATAAATTCTTGATAATTTATTTCTACCCATTATTTGATTCAGACTTGTTCCAGGTAATAATTATTTGTACTGAAGTAGCAGCTAGATACCACAAATATGATCAGGGCTCTGTTCTGCAAAACATTGTACAACACTTAGGAGAAATTTTATGACGCCTGAGAGACAGGAACTAAACGGAAAAGATTGACAAAGATCTGGGATGAAATTACTCAACCAAGGCCACAGAAAATCTGAAGCTACTCTTCTTAGACCCAGCCTAATGTCTTAGCAAGGGCTGTCCCAAGGTGGGTGGAGCAAATCAGGGCAACCACCCCAGCACAGAATCAATCTGATCTAGGGATAATGATCCTACCACAGTTCAGGGAAACGAACTGCGTGACCCGTTGAGCTCTCTCCCAGCCTTGCATTTCTATTATTCTATGATAAAGATAAGAATAGCAGGTAGAATATTTGTAGACTGTTTTATCTTTTTACTTCAAACATGTATGAACATCTAATGCATTTGTTGGGATTGGAGTTGTTAAATTGTAAGCCATCATGCGAAAACAGCTGTCTGTCCTCAGCTTCAACAAAACATGAATAAATCTGTCATCATAACTACTGCTCAGAGCTGGATTGTCTTCAAATATGAACAACAGTTTCTAATGATTTAGGGTTCATTTTGCTACATATAGTGTAAAGCCAGTCATTCTTTCCTTTATAAAGTCTCTGTTCTATGAAGACAGGCATCTCTTTCATTAAATATTCATTTCATAACCTGCTAAAAGAAGTCATGCTGGAAAACAAACATGATTTACATGTTTAATAAAAAATAATTATACGGTTTATTTATACTTATATAACTTTAAGTTGATTACACTCCAACTTGCAGTATTGTTTCCACGTTAGAGCAATAGCAATCCCTTGAAATCTACAAAGTGTATTATGACTCTTTCACAACTGTTTATTTGGAAAGACTGGTTGGTTCAAAGGGAGTTATAACAGGATACAGATCTTTCCATCTCAAGAGAGCTATTAATCCAGCCTATGCTGCTAACAAATGATTAAAACGAGTCTGAAAGTATCTCACAGCTGGTCAGCAGCCTAAGTAGGATGAGTTGATGTTCTCAGTTCTGTTCCTGGTCAAAATGGAACTCCATAATGTAAAGATTCTTCTATTCACATAGCATTAACTACAAGGTATAGTTACAGAGAAAGAATCACAGAATCATAGACGTTAGGGTTGGAAGGGACCTCAAGAGGTCATCTAGTCCAGCCCCCAGCTCAAAGCAGGATTAGACCCATCTAGATGATCCCAACCAAAGCGTTGTCTAGCCGAGCTTTGAAAACCCCCAAGGTTGGAGCTTCCACCACCTCCTGTTCCAGTGTATTACCGCAAAACGTCAGGAGTAGAGCAGATTAGCAAAACTATGTGGGAAAGCCTATCCTGCCATTGTTCGTGCTGCTCAGGTTCTGCAGATAAAAAGCAAAATTTTATGCCTGTAGCTCTGTGAATCTAGCACAGGAGTGGGCATTTATTTCAGCTGGAGAGCCATCTTGGGACTAGAAGTCCCACCCCTATCCCTTGAACTTTGCCACTGGAAATCTCTCCGCTCACCCCGGAAGTACTTCTTTTGGGAGGGAGAGTTACCTTAAAACCAACATAAAGACACTTAAAGGGAGAGCAGTCATTAGTTAAGGAATGCTAAACTGCCATAAATAACCTCAAAGAGTGTGTCCAGACGAGCCCACATGTGCCTCTTGCAGCGTCTCAAACCCCTTTGAGACACTGCAAGAAGCACGTGTGGGAACAGGAAAAGGTTCCCCCCGCTGTAAGTTTGCAGTGTGGGGACAAAATTAGACCCCTGAATCTAGGGGTCAAAAAAAACTGGAGTGAAAAAAGCGGGGCAGGGAACAGTCCCTGAGGCAACCGGAGGCTGGGTCCTCCACAGAGATTCTTTGGCTGCAAGAGTATCTCTGTGGTTGGCCCTCGCCCTGGTACTGAAATACACTGCCTGCCAATGCAGGGCAGGCAGTGTGCCAGCAGCAGGTCTCCAGTGATGGTAAGTAACGGGTTGGGGGGGCTGGAGGAGGGGGGGACCCCCATCCCTTCCCCACCCAGCCCCAGCCCCCAC
>NW_005842054.1:1991788-1992812 GCF_000455745.1 Alligator sinensis
CAATCCCTGCCCCCCCCCAGCATCCCCACAAATAAAAACAAAACAAAATAAAACAAAAAAACCCTGGCACTTACCAACAGTTCTAGCTGCCCATCTGAGTCATTGGGGCCCCGCCCACACAGCAGGGAGGGGGGCAGCCCCAAGCACCCAGTCTGGGCTCTGCTGCCCAGGAGGCACTCTGCCAGGAGGCCCCAGAGCCTCCCCAGCCCCTGATTCTGGATCTGGGTGGGGCTGCCATCAGGGGGGCTGCAGGAGCCAGCAGGAGATGGGGCCAGGTGGGGCAGCAATCAGGGGGCTGGGGTGGGGCACATGGGCCCTGCAGGGTCAGGTAGCCCCAGTGGGGGCCATTTGGCCCCTGTTGGGGGACTATAACCCCTGGTGGGGGGCTATAGCCCCCTGTGAGGGGTCTGTTACCCTTGTGGGGCACTGAACCCCTGGTGGGGGGCTGTAGCCCCTGTGGGGGGGCTGTAACCCCTGATGGGGGGCTGTAGCCACTGTGAGGGGCAGCAAAATATATAGGTATTTAGAATTCATTTTATTATGATGATAGAGACACTGGTGTCCAAATTGCTTTAACACTGTAGATATATCAATAAAACATGCCCTACTGATCACTGTCTCTCCATCTCTCACTCTTTCTCTATATATAGGAGTCTTTTGTTTTATCATGGAGAAACATGGATTTGGGGGTATTTTACAGAGTGAGTTTGGAATTTTTTTATCAGAGATTTTTCAGTTGTCCAATAGGGAACATCAGAATTCCTGCTAGGGAGGACAGCGTCAGTCCCCTGCCTGCTCACAGCTGACACCTTGGACCCAGCTGGCTGCGGCTGACCTTCTGGCCAAATGGGGCCAGGAGGACATGCTTTGACAGTTCAAAGCAGGCCACCACACCCGGAACATCTTCCGGGCAATAGCTGCCCAGATGGCTGGGCACAGGGTACACAATGGCAGTAATGCCACACAGAGGCCAACTCTGCAGCCACAGCCCACTGGCAGGTGGGCCCGAGGGGGCGGAACCCCT
>NW_005842054.1:1992905-2005207 GCF_000455745.1 Alligator sinensis
ACTCGTGGGGCTGCTTCTATCTGGCACAAGGGGTAGTGTCCCCAGGTACCAATTGACTGGGGCCCAGAAGGTCCTGAGAATTAGTAGCCCTGAGCTACTTGCCATGGCAGCTTTTTATACTGATGGGGCCAGGACAGGGCAACTTTTTGTACTGCTGGGGACAGCACAGGTGCTGGCCCTGGGCTCTAGCTCCCCCTGGCTGCAGATCCAGGAGGAGCCAGGCAGGGTTATTTTACCCTAAGTGGCACAATTTGCTCCAAAACAAAGTGCATGTCTGAGCACGTGTGCCGAGGCAAAAAGCTCTGGCTCAAATTTGCACCGTTTCTATTTGAACTGCTGCAAGCGCACTTGCTTGCATGCAGATGTGCCCAAAATGTTTCAGAGTTATGCTGCTCCATCTGAAGCTTAATTTAATTCTCTAATCTTTAATTTGTTTTGCTCAGGTTGTTCCAGAGTATTGTATGAATGCTCTGAGGAAATAAAAAGGTTTTCTTTCATTCTTCCATAATCCCAGGATGCTCTGTTTCCATCCCTTCCCACTCCTCTGTTCCAGAGGCAAACTTACAACTCTCCTGAACTCTATTGCCCAGGGGGTGGTGCTGGCTGCAAGCCAACACCCAATCCTGCCCCCCAAGGGTGTGATCCTGAACAACCAAGTTCAGCATTTTCAGTTTGCTGCAGAGCTCTGAATACCAGCTGTAGCCTACTGCTTTACCACTTGCTCTGAGCACCCATGTGGTGCTCACCTCATCAGCTTCTCATTGGCTTTAGCAGTTCTGTGCAAACAGCAGCAGCTGCTACCTATTTACTATCTACCTCTCTGGAGACAAACTCTGCACTCCTAGCCACTGGTGCAAGGACACCAGTTAAATGTCTGGCCAGCTGACTGTTAATGAACACTGGCATCCCCCCCCATGGTATGCTTTTGAACTGGAACCACTTTTCATTGAAAATGGCTCTGTCAACACTGTCATTACCATGAACTGAACCATCCAAATGTAAGCTCTGCCCCATGTGAACACAAAAATGTTGGGGCACAAATCCCATCTGCTGGCTGTTAAAAGAATCACATTTTCCCCCTGAAAAGTCCCTCATTCCCCAGGGACCAGGCATGATGGGGCTGTGTGGGGAGGTCTACCAGAAGCCTCTGGCCTGGACTGAGAGCTGAAAGGCACTCCCCCCCCCAATCAGTTTCCCACCCCCCAAGCCTCCCCAATCCCTCCCCCCACATGCACTCTGCAGAGAGAAGGGCAGCTGCCTGCCCCTTTAAAAAAAATGGCTGTAAAATCTGGATGTGAAAAAGGAGGAACCCTATAGTAGGCAACACAATTCACATGCAAGATTCTGGGCTTTTTTTCCTCCACTCCTTTCTCTTTCTCCTTCTCTGCTGCTCCTTCACTTCAAAAGGTTTTTTTTTTTAGCCCCTTGGTGATTTCTCTGCCTCTGGGCTACAAGCATACCTCCCATCCTTCCACCTGGCTACTGCCTCCATGCTCTTGCTCACCAGGCCCTCTACTGGCAAGTCACAGCCATGCAGTTCTGAAATGACATGAAACCTTAATCTGTGAACACCATAACTTTATGACATCACAATATTCCATAGATTTCTGACATTATAAAGGTAACTCATACCAAAACCCATATTCTAGAAGTGAAGGGGAAGCTGGAACTCAAATGTAATTTTCAAATTAATTCAGTTCCTTTTCTGTACCTGATGCTGCACAGCTACACACTACCCTGTAAGCAGTACAGAATGCAGTCTCTCCACAGTGATGATGATAGTAAAGATTAAGCTTGTTCTGGCAAACCAAATAGCATTGAGTAAATAGACCAGGAGTTTAAGAGCCCCAAAGAGACTCTTCTGCATTATGGAGGAAGAAAAGTAGTCTTGCTGCATGGGAGTTGTATAAGACAGGCCTTAGGGAGTACACACTAAAGGGGCCTTTACCTCATTTATGCTAGCTCTGCAGGCCCTATATGGATCTCACACAGGTACAGGTAGGTCTTCTTACAAAATCAGATTTGTCACACCTTTGCTAACACTACCACCTCCTTTTCCCCAGCCCCTTCAAATCTTGTCTACTTTAGGCCTGCAGATTCACCCCACAAAGGGTACCAAATCATTATATGGATCCAACATGCATTATGACCCTTAGACACAGTTCCTTCTCCTTGGGATAATGTGTTTGGTCTTTAGGACAGAGCCCTTCTAACATTTCTGTAGCACTTCAATTCCATTATCAAATCAGTGTCCACAACCAACAAAGTTAGAGCCTCACTGGTTATTCCAATTTATCCTATATTATACCTACATTATACTTACATTATACCTATAGTTTATCCTATATTATATTCTTTTGTCCTTTCCTGAGTGCCTGATAATCATTTTTATTATTGGTCACTATCATTTCTATAAACAATCAAAATATAAACAACTCCAACTCATCAATGGTGTCAACAGTCCTGTGATATGAGTTTGATGGTCTTCCAGTAAATAGGGAAGTCACTGGTAAGTCCACAGATGACTGAGGAGGCTGATCTGAGACCTGCATATTCAAAAGCAGACATAATAGTTCTGATAGAAAGACAATGAATCTGGTGATGTTGTGTCACAGAGCTTTGCTTTGGTCACTCTCATGTATCTTCCTCCATAGTGAGGTCAATTTGCTTGAAACATCACAGTGCTACTAGAGGCGATTCAGTGCTTGAGTCTCCCAGGTATTGCATGTCTTCAGATTGGTCTTTAAAGTGTCCTTGAATCTATTATTTTACTGACCTTTACAGTGGTAACCATCAGTGAGTTGGGAGTATAGAACATGTTTTGGAAGGTGTTGGTTAGTTTGGGGTGAGTTGGTAAAGGATCTTCGTTTTTGTGAAGTTGACAGTGAATCTAAGCATTCCATATGCTTCACAGAAGCAACCAAGGTTGACCTGGAGTTCCTCAACTGAGTGGGCACACGCAACACATTCATCAGCATATTGAAGATCAGTAATGGAACATAACCAGGTGATGTTAAACAGATTCCCATCCATGTGAGAGGCTTACTGTAAAGTAACAAAACTCAGTAGGTGATATTATAGGTACGAAATATTATAATATAATATTAGATTCATGTAAATGAGACTGGGGAGAGCTGGCTCCACCCCTCTTCCCGCCTAGACAAAAGCAGAGAATTCTATTCCTTTAAATCTTCTAGTCCTGGAGCTTATATATTTTTTAATTGAAGATATAGTATTTGCATACTTTGATGGCAGTTGGTGGTATTTACAGTGTGGAAAGTAAACTATTTTTAAGGATAGTATTCCATATATGGAGTAAGGTCCAAAATAAACCCATATGCTGAATTCCTAAAGAAGCAAGCAGGAGAGAAGGGAAGAACCATGCTGAAAGGATACAGAATCATAAAATCTAGTTGAGAAAGAAGAAGAGCTTACAGGGCAAATATAGTGATCATGACAATAGAAAACACAAGTTCAGAAAGAGAAAGAAAGAATGCAGTCAAAGACTGACTGAAAAAGACAAGATTGGGTGGGTAATTTAAGGGACAGGAGACCCAGCAATGACAAAGAAAAGGATTCTTCCGGCCCAGTAATGGCACCTAAGTACTAACCCTCCCGCCCCCACCGATATTATTACTAAAGAATCTGACAACATAAAAATGAGCATAGTCTCAGAAGTATCTGTTAATTTTTTTCTATTTATATGTATGTTTTCACACCAGGAAGTGTGAAGTGATCTGTTGAACTATTTAATTAGAAAACAAATAGTTATTGTATTCTGAATAATTTTCCATTTAAAATAATCATTAGAAGTTCACTGGTTATAATGAGGTTTTTGTTAAAAATAATTAAATAAACTTGGAACATGTAAAATTCTCCCATTCTTAGATAAGCATCAGTGTCATGGTTTTGGCTCTCCTCTTGTAAACAACTGTAGGCACAACTTACAGATGCACCCTCCTCCTACCAACTTCTTCCCCCCTCATGCACACAAAGGGTGCCCCTTGCTGCACAGTCCCAGCAGTGCATGAGTCGTTTCCAACCCTAAGTCACTGTGCTGACATAGCATTGACAATGCTACGGCAATGTAGCATCTCATGTAGACATGACCAGAAATGACCTACCTAACAAGTAACTAGATGACTAGGGTTCACACAATGTGCCCAAAATTATTTGCAGACTTCCAAAAGCTGAGCAGAAAGTTATAGGAAAAGTTGAATCTCTTCTGAAAATGTGTTTTTCTGACATTTTGAAATTTGTTCTTAACACCTATTTGTTCTTAATTTGTTCTTAATACACAAAGAAGAAGTATTAAATTATTGTTTGCCTTAAAATTTTCATATACAGTAGTTGTTATTGGTCTTTAAATTCAGGCCTTGCATTCAGTAAATAGCTGTAAACTTTCTCTCAGGCATTTATGATAATATTCAAGTCTAGGATCAAGTGACTCAATAGTAACTCCTTTGGTGACACTGTAGTGTGTTGCATTGATTACATAAAGGGATCAAATGCTTGTCTAAATATGTTCATCAAAAAGCACTGTGCCATAGAATAATGAAGTTAAACAAACAAAGAAACAAAAAGCTGGTAAGACTTTAATAGTTACTAACTCAGTGAGAGACACCAAATGTAGCATGGCTTGAAATAAAAAAGGCAGTAATTCCTCTCTGAATAAGTTTAATAGTAAACCAGGCAAAATTATATATGAATTGATAATGAGACAGAACCTTATTTCTGGACAAAGACCATAGGACCAAATCCAAATCCACCTCTAAGCAGCACTCATATAGCTTTAAAGTGTCTAAATCCAAACACAGTCCTAATCCACCCTTCATAACAGCCACCAATTTAGTAGGACATCTAGATTCCTTGTATATCTCCATTAAGGTACCTACCTTCACTTACTCTCTATTGCAGTCCTAATCCATTCCAGGGAGAATTTAATTTCTACAGAAGTGCCAAATCTCTAGTCACAGGAAAACTATGACCAGGAACTGCTGGATTCCTCTTGGAAGAGAATAAAGGCCCTCTCGTCTTTGTATCCTGCAAAATATTATAAGGAGCTAGAGGGGTTTCTTAAGAACCAAACACACCTTGACTTAAGATATGTTGGGTTTACTTATTAAATACTCTACTTTGTACTAAAATTAATCTCCAACCTATCAGTTTATGCAGATCCTCCCAAAATCTCTTTATCTGATACTTAAGTATCTAGGGGAAATACATCTAGATATAAGTACCTATGTAGAGATATCCAAGATTGTTCTGAACAAATTATCTTGAACACCAGAAGCAGTGCAGCCATGTTGGCATGGAAGTCCATTCAGGTTAAGCACTCCATCTAAGAAGCAGGGCATATTAGTTGGAGCAGAATCCTACACTTACAAATTTATACTGTGTCTTGTATTGTGTGGGTGCATCTACACATGCAAGGAATGTGCCTGAATTTTCTGCGGAGAAAATTCAGGCTCATTAAAGTGCTCCCAGGCATTCATCTACACATGCACCCACCTCAGGAGCAAATTGCCCTGGACAAACTGCCCTGCCTTGTTCTGCTCCACTGCAGCAGTCAGAGGGAGCTCCAGGCTCCCATGGGTGCCAGCCCCTAGCTGTCCAAGCTTGGCAGGCAGCTCCCTGCCAGCTGTGGGGAGATTGGGGCTGGCCCCAAGCCCTGGGGGGCAAGGGGATCTGTCCCAGCTCAGCAGGCAGCTGCCTCCCAGCCCCACACAGACTGGGTCCTGTCCCAAGCTCCATGGGGCAGAGAGAGCTGTCCCAGCTGTCAGGCAGCTGCCTCCCAGCCATGTAGAGATAGGGACAGGTCGCAATGGGCACGAGGCTGGGTGTCATCTTGCCTGCAGCCAGTACAGCTCTCCCAGCCCTGCAGAGATCGAGATGGGTCCCAGTCTCCACACAGCTGGGAGGCAGCATCCTGCCAGCCAGGACAGCTATCCCCACCCCCTGTAGCCCCCAGCTGCCTTGGCTGACCAGGAGCAATTTGCTCCCGGTCAGCATCTACATGCATGCTTAATGCACTGATTTCTAGTACCTGTATGTACAAGTACTAGAAAATGGTGCATTAAACTAATCTACTGTGCAGTAATTGCTGTGCACATATAGACAGTGATGCTTTACTGTGCATTAGTCTAATGTGCAGTAAAGCATCTCATGTAGATGCACCTGATAAGTATTTATTTCTGTAATTCTGACCTGATTAGCTGGAAAATGTGTCCATAACAGTCTGAGAAAATGCCTTAAATGTTTTTGCTAATATCATGAATAATGCAACTAAAAGTGCAAAAATGCTTAAAAATTAAATGATTGCATAAAGAAGTAGTGATTCACAAAGAACTAAATACACAAAACCTGGTTTGAGTGAGTCATGTGGAGCTCAGCATACTGTTGATTTTTGCCAAAGGCAATTTTAATAATGTTCTAAAAGATTAAAATTTTAAATATGATTAAAATCATTAAGAACCTGTTTTGAAGCCTAAAATGAATATGGCAATACAGGAGATGACTGGTAGTAATTCTGAATTGTGCCAATTTCACTTTTAAAAATTGCTCCCAGAACACCACAGTCGTGTTCCAGGCTCTGGGAAATGGGCTAAACTGGTTTAAAAACATAAGAGGCCACCTGCAATGCAAGTGTTCACTGACCCATGAATATTGTTTTCTATTGTGCCTCTGAACGTCTTACCTGCTGCCAACTGGATAATAACTTCAGACTTCCTCTGAAGCTGGCAGAGAAGGAGGAACAGTCAGGAGAATTAAATAAGAAGCCTTCTGGTTTAGTAAATTAGAATACCTACTTCCCGATTTTTATGATTTTACTGTAGGTAGACCAGCTCTACTCATATAGTCCATGTTTTATAGCACTGGGTATCATGGCAGCCAAGCAAAAAGACCACATTAACATTGTTAAGGCATTGCAGATACACCCTGTTTTCTCATAGGACACATAAATGAAACTCCATTTTTCTATTAAGAAAAATGTGCAGCACCCTTCCCATGGTGAACCCACTATACCAGGAGCATGGCAAAGAAGGGGGGAAAACAACTTCTGTATTGGCTTTATGTCTCCTGCGGGTCTCTGGGCACTGGAGGTATTCCCAAGTGAGTAGATTTTCATATGCGGAGTGAAAAAAATACTGTGAGTTGGTTGTAAGCTGGATCTAAGAATCAAGCCCTACTACTGTGTCAAAATGAGGCTCGGACATCTAAAAAATTTTAATTTGTTGACATGATGATAAAAATTATTAGCATGTGTAAATCAAATGCTTTATGTTAGAATTAGCAAGTAGCTTTGCTTCTAAAATGTGTCAGAAATAGAACTGTCTGACCCACTATCTGCCTCTCTGGGACTAACAAAGACATATTTGTTCAGAGACTTAAATAGAAATGCCCTAAAATCTTGGACTAAATCCAACACCAGCCTTACTCATCTGAGTAGTCCCATTGAATCCTTTACCTCTTGATGAGAGAAACAAGAAAACAGAAAATAATATAGGAAGATTATTTAAGTTGCTCTTTCTTTTTTATTTAATTTACTGCTTATGGGCAACTGTAAGAATTAAGAGGCTTTCAGAGTCTGTACATATCTAAAGTATGCTCCCTCTGTGAACTCCTTTTTGTATCTTCCTCAAGAGACACGGGATAATGAAGATAATGATCCCCTTTCTTTTTCTCAAAATGATTTCTCAGCAGGTTTGGGTGGTACTTGAGAAGTCTGATGAGAATGACTTGGTTTTAGAGTGGATCTATTAGAAGAAATATTGTAGGCCAGCTATATACGGTTATATATTCCCTTCTCCAATTGAAGGGGATTGTTAGCTGGCAGGTGTGCTGTGGATGAAACTGCAGACTACTCACAGTTTCCTTGTGTCTCAAAGGAGCCAGGCCAGGACAACCTGGAACTTAACTATATACAAATTTATTGTTATTTACATAAGTGGGTAACAGATATATATATATGTTTATATTTATGTTTATCTATATGAATACACACACACACACATATATACATATATATGTGTATATATATATGTATATATGTGTGTGTATTCATATAGATAGATATATATCTATAGATATAGATATATATCTATATGAATACACACACATGTATATATATAACTATAAACCTTATTCTCTATAATGGGATACCACCACCAGGTTTTCAGATGAGTGACAGGTAAACTTAGGTAAGTAATAGCAAGGGGTCCCAGCAGATCCCTCCAGGCAGGGTTATAGACTCTGTTAAACTACTAATATACAATTATAAAAATACACAAAATATAAGACACAGTGTTATAAAATATAAGGTGCTCCTTCACAAAATATAAGGCACATAAACAACAAAAATAAACTTGACTCTTCAAAAGTCCCCAAAGTGCAGGCTGTTCCTCAGCCCTTGGCTGCACTCCAGTGACTAGTGGGAAGGGAAAACCCTAATGCCCTTGGGCCTTCCACAAACCTCCAATAAAGCTTATAAACTCAGAGGGCCCCCCACCCCCTGGGACCTCCCCTCCAGGAGCCCCTTACTAGCCAGGAGGAATTTCCCTTCCCCTGTGGGAATCCTTTTCCCCAGCAACTCATGACTCTGGGGTCCAGAATGAGTGGTTCTTAGACCCTCAGGCACGCTGCTCCCCACTTTCAGGAGCCTTCTGGGCCTCTGACTCCTGGGCGGCTCACCCGCTTGGAGTCCTGAGCACAGTCACGTGCTCCTACGGGATTTGCCTTCTCCTAAAGGTTGGAGACCTGGGTCGCCTCATGCAACCCTGGGGCTCAGTCCAGTCCCAGACCCTCCATGCAGCATTGTCTGCACTGGGTTGTTGGCTCTATGGCAGGGGACCCAGACCCGAGCTGCCACGTGCAGCTCCCAAAGTCCCGATGCCTTCTAGACTGCTCCGTGCTGCGCTGTCAGCACCAACTGCCTGGCCCTGAGCCAGGGGTTGCAGATCCGAGCCACCTCAAGTGGCTCCCAGGGTCCTGCTCTGTGCACCAGCCTGTGCACCGCATTCCTAGCCACACACCAGGACTTACAGATTTGAGCCACCTCGAGCATCTCCCAGGGTCCTGCTCCATGCACCAGCCTGTGCACTGCATTTCTAGCAGGGCTAGGGACATGGCTGCTCACCACTCTTGTTTGGTGAGGGAGGCTTTGGGGCTCTTCAGGGTAATGGCTCTGCCCTGCTGGCTAGCTCACACCAGCTTCTTCTTTGTCCATCCTCTTCTCCATCCCTTGACACAGCCTCCCCATGCTGGGCACACTGCTCCTTTTATTCCCTCTGGAGGCTCTGCCCCACAGAGTGCTATCAGATCTGCAAAGTACAGACTACAACCAGGTCCAGGGCTCTACGCCCCCCCACCCCAGGCAGGGGTGGGGTAAGCCCCTCCCCAGCAGTTACCTGATTGGTGGATGTGCTCCACTAATCACAACAAAGATTCTCTGAGCCCAGGTGTGCTGGGCTGTATTGGTAAGTCCACCACATAGTCAAGATGTCTTTATTACAATGCCTCAAAATTTAGTATGTTTTCAACTATGATCCAATATTGATATTCTTATATTATTTCCTTATTACATTATGTGCTCAAGCACTTGTCACACATTATACAATCCTGTTCTTGTTTAGCTTTTTCAGAATATGTCAAATAAAATCCTGTTGTCACATTTTGGCTAAGAGAAAAACATCTTTTGGTTGTTCAAGAAAGAACATCCTGAAATATCTGACTTTGAGTGTAGTGTGGTAACATCTGTCAATGTTTCTTTGAAACGGTCTTCATAGTTTTCACTATTCTTGAAAACTATAGGAAAATACACATCTGCAAATTCAATCAAATCATTAAAAGAAGAGATTGAGGGATTGTTTTGACAAGATTAGAACTGTTCTCCTTTTCAACAAAACCAGAAGATCATTCATTCACCCTGATATTTTATATTTTTAATTCCTACAAAGTCTTGTTCAAAAGATCAGCCCAAAGTAGCTACACTATTCAAATCCCACTTAAGATTCCACAGGTTATTTTCACCTAGTATGATTTGGTGGGTCAAAATACTCTTGAAAGAATAACAAGACACTACTGTTTCAGACATTTTAAACACAAAATCCTGGATAAGACCCCAGTGGATTTGGACTGGGCTGACATACACTGAAAAATAAATAGTCCTTGACAATCTTTTCTTGAGGGCAGGTCTGCATTAAAACTCCAAAATCAAATATCCCCAAACTTTGAAACTATTTACCTCTAGCTTTTTAGTTTGGGAGTAATCCCACTCTCTGAGCTGATCTGCAATAAGAAAAAAGTGAGCTTTGTTTCAGTTTCCATAATGAACAATTAGCATAGCTCTAAGTAATAAGCCCTGACCTAGCTCTCATTGCCCTCAGTAGGTATCCTTCCCATTCCCTTCAATGGTAGCTGAAGTGCTGGAGGGCAAATAAGATATCCATCCCGCCTGCAGAGGAAGAAAAGGAAATATGGTATGTTAATGGTCTGTTCCTTTCCTAACATAACTAAATCACTGCAAACAGATGAATGGACCCAGAATGATGGATGGTCATGATATGATTCAGAAATATTACTGGTAAGATTTCTATATAAAGCTTTTATGATCCTACTTTGCTCCATTAAAGTAATTAAAAGAGTCTTGGCCACTTCAGTGGGTGTTGGATCAGCTATTAAACCCTGATTTAGCAAATCACCTAACCCTAACTATCTTTAAGCCAGCCTTGCTAAACTGGGATCTTAGTCACTGAAAATTTAAAACTGATGTTAGCAATTCTGTGCCCATTTTCTTATGGAAGGCACTTTAAATAGGAACTGCTTACATTATTTTACCTTATACAAATAAATATATATTTAACCAAATATATTTTTGCTGTGTCAAGGACAAGCGTCACAATGAATGCTACAGTGATGACAAAGTAAAATATTTGCAAATAGAACTCTTCCCTCTCAAGCTATACAAAACCTCTTCTTTTAAAGAGCCTTGCACAAAGAAATATAAAATATAATAAAATATCAACTGCATGAAAGACTTACGGTTCTGAGTTGTTCTTATTTACAAAAATGTTTTTGTCAAATTTTGCCTAACTGTAATTGAGGTGAGTCTAATTAAAATATATTAGCAATTAATTTGGATCTTTATTATAAAATAGACCATGTATCCATATTTTCACTCTTATAACTGCACTAGGTTTTTAGTTTGCATAAATGTGAATATGAAGGCTGGCTCCTATATTTATAAATTGTCCTGCTAAAATTGGCTGCCTTGAATGCTAAGTAAACATCTTCAGCAAGGCTCAAAGCCAAAGCCTATCGAACAAAATGTACATCCTTCCATTGGCTTCAATGGTCTTTGTATCAAGCCCCAAGTTTGTTTAGTGTCTTGTTTAAGGACAAAAAAGTTCATCTTGTCAGTAGGTATTAAAATTGTAATGCTTCATTACTTTTTTTCACCATTAAGATAAATCAATGCTAAGACAGTTTATTATTTCTGGATCACAGAACATTGTGCAGTAACATGTTTATTAAAAATATACTGTGTATTTTCTCCCTGAGGCTCCCTTTGGTTAGCATAACCTCTGAAAAGAGAAAATCCTTGCTGTACCACATCCCCCTGACCAAACCCACCCACTCCTAGTTCGAAGATGCATCCCAAATTTAAAGAATAATTTATGGAAAATACCTTGGACAATTGCTTGATGTTACCAGTGCATTCAAGAGAAACAGGTTAGAAACATTAGAAGAAACTGATTAGAATCAAACTAATAATTTCTTGGCAGTACCATTAGGTACTAAAACATGAACTGCAGGTAACAGTGCTACCCAACCTGGAAATTACTCATAGAGGGACAGCTTTTCATCCTCAACTCTATATCCTTTGCATTTCCTGGCAGACAGAAAATCTTAAATAGGCAGCCAAGGTTACCCCAAGAGTGTGGAGTTCTCAGATGGTGCTGAGTCGGAATAGTGATCCCTGTAGAAAGAAAGCATAAGAGAGTCACCCCCACCTGTTCCTTTCAGCTATGCGGAGCATTTGTACCATGACTGAGTTCAAAAGAATGAAAATAATTTTCTCCAGACAGCACACATGGTAAGAATGCTAAAATACAAATAGGAGCATAGGAAAAATCAAATCCATTACAAAAAAAAAATTGGTAGGGTGTTTGGAGGGTGTCCTAACAACCAAGTTATAGAAAAGTCTGCATGTAGCTCTCTCTAGCCCTCCTCTTAAAGCCCTGCCACTGTACACAAAAGAACTCAAGAGAGACGTCCATGTTCTGGTACCTGCTTCCAGGACT